>NW_016690201.1:2020673-2065468 GCF_001604755.1 Lepidothrix coronata | reverse complement strand
GCACATGTACAGACAGCAGGGCACAGCAACTCTGCTAGAAGCATCCAGATATGGTGATATTTAACACACACAGCTGTTTCTGAAATTACAGAAGGTGGTTTTGCATGAGAGGACAAATATCCCTGGCAATTCACACCTAATTATTCATGGAAATAAAAGTCACCAGCAGGATGTGAGAGGAAAAAAAGCTCTGCGTCTGAGCAGTGAAAATCCCAGGGTATGTTTCTGCTCAGATGGTTGGGACTCAAAACTTGCTCCACCTAAAACACAGATCAGAGATTTTCCTCTTTTTCCAGTGACCAAAGAGACCAATAAACCTTTAGTCTCTGGACTGGGTCATGGCCAAGGCTGCTGAACCCTCAGTTGTCTTGCTGACAGGTTTTGGAAGTGCTTGGGAAGGACAAGCTCTGGCTCTGGAGAGGCTAGAAGACAACAGAAATGTGCCATGAAGACAGAAGAGCAGCTTCTGAAAGCTCAGCAGGTATCGTGTTTATGTGCATGCATGTGCAAGAGCAAGGTGTGCATCATGTACTGAGTGTATGTAACACCAGCAGGGTGCTGAAGTCTGGCTAAAGAATGGGGTAGGATACATTGCTTAGTGCATTTTTGTTTAGAGGCCTTCAGGGTGTTTGGTGCTTAGGATGTTGAAAATGCCTTAGATTTCTTTGCTATCCTCTTGTGGTATGTGATAAGAGATGCTAGATTGGCATGATTGCAACAGCCTGACTGTGACAAACAACGGTCTGTGGCTTTGAATGGGTTGTACTGTACCTCTTAAAGCTGTTATAGAGCATTGGGGAGTGTTTTGTGGCTTGTGGTATATGCAGAATGGGTGATTTGTAGACCTTTTGGGTCTAACCAACTATTACCTCTGCACTTGTGAGGCATTGGATTGGATGGCCCTGGTGGCTTATTCCATGTACAGTGCGTGATATCTCACACTGCTCACTATTTTATGAGAAATAAATTATTGCATTGATTATATTCTCACTTTGAAAGTTGATGAAAAACTTCTTTAATACATATGAAAGAATGTCTGGAGGTTGAACTCTAGGTAATGCATTTTGGAAAGCCCAGAAAAGCTGGTAGTCTGGCCAGCGCATCACCAGAGAGCTAGCTGGGGTTCAGAAGAATGCAGCAGAATTACGTGCAGCCTGGCTTCAGTTTTAGCTTGAACCCATTTGCTTTTCATTTTCTGCAATGAAAGTATAAGAAGAATCTAAATCTACACTTAGTGATCATTCATGGAACTAATGAAAGTCAGATGCAGACAGTGCTTTAATAAAAGTCAGACTCAGTTGCACGGGAAATTATGTGGAGCCTGCAGACACTTTCAAACCAGGGGAAATATCTGTGGAAGGGACAGTTTGGATGGTCTTGAACTTTGTCTCAGTTGCAGCCCAAACTCATAATGTTAGAAATCTCTTAAGGTCAGGCTTATAAACAGACTGTCAAAAGTTCGGGGTTTTTATAAATAAAGACATAAGGAACAACCTTTCTGTCATAGCCAGACAACCTATTCACATGCTAAATGTAGTCAGCAAAGCAAACATTGTGCAAAAAATCTGGTGTCTTCTAAGCAATAAGATAGGTGAATAACCAAGTAAAGCTCTTTCAGTGGAGAGAGCATGTGGGACACTGCTCAAAAAATCAAGGTGAACTGTGAGCAAATTGACTGTATAAGAGGGAGAAAAAGCAAACCTCCAAAGCCAAGTGTAAGTCTCACTTTGCCAAGTTCAACTCTGCAGCAAGTAAGTATTCCTATGTAGAAAGCTCCAGTAGAATTGACTTAAGCCAGGTGGGCCTACTTTGAGTTTTATTCTGATCTGGCCTTTCCCTTCTGGTTGATGTTCATTTATATTTTCCACACTGAAATCTGAAGTTTCATTCCATATAAAAGATAAATTTGCTTAACTACAGTTAGAAGCAGAGATACCTGCTTCTTTGCCACTGCAATAACGAGGAGGTCCATAAAGCATTGCCACATTCTACCTGGTCAGTACTTTTGTGTCATTTGTCTCTTGCAGACAGACAGATGTTGGAAACTGGTACTGCATTTTTCTGATACAAAGCCTTCTGATTTCAGAGCAACTCCTTAAACAAGTTCTCACATATCAGTGACAATTCAGGGCAGATAACACCTTGCTTGCTTGGAACTCCAGGTGCCGGACTTCTGAAAACTCAGCTTTTATTCAGTCAGGCAGAAAGTGTTTGTTTGGCTGTGACTTTCTTGATGCCTTCTCTGCATGCTGCCCTGATGTCTTTCTGGTTTCTCTTACACATGAACAATATTCAGCCACCTGCATGTTAACTCTGCCTGTTATCAAACCCTCCACCTACGCAACACATTCCTAAACAGCTTTGTGTGTACCCTCATTTTTGGGGTGGTGGCTCCTATTGTTTCAGCTATCTCTTCCCTAAAGCCTAATTGCACTTTGCAGTTGACTTAAATGAAAGGTGGTTGTTACACCCACTACCTTCAGCAACTGCCAGCATCACAAGATGAGCATTTTTAGTACCCAGGCAAGCCATTGTGTTTGTGTGCCTCAGAACTGCTCAACAGGACACTAACCACTGATGGCAAGTTTTCTCACACAGATCGCTTCCCATGAAACTGCTAGAGCTGCAGAACACATTCCTCTATATTCCTACAGTAGAGAAGATCTGTGTTTAAATGCTGCAGCTCCCTTTTCCTTGACAAAGGTAGAATCTGTTCCACTCTTCTTCCTGCTCTTTAAATCATTCTCGTCTCTCCAACAATTTCAATTTTCCAGTTAAATATGCCAACAGGCTGCTCTATTTGCTGAAAAATCTGGATTTTGCCTTAGCTGTGGATTCATACCTTTGAAACACAACTCTACACATTTCAAAATTAACCCATATTGTCAGCTAGCCTTAATGTGGTAAGACAGAGTAGTCAGAGTATCTTGGGGAATAAAGACATTTTTACCTTTTGGTCAAAGCTGGCATTTTTGGCAATGAGTAGAAGCTGGTTTCATACTCTGGAAAGCTCTTGACAATGAGACACCCACATTCAAGTTCCTGATGTATTCATCTGAGCAGGTGTGGAGTAAAAACCTGTGCTCCAACTTGGGCAGAACTTTAAAGTGGGATCCTATGTCAGGTCAGTGCCTGATACCAGAAAAAAAAAGGTTCACGAATTAAAACATCCCATTAGCATCCAAAAGCAAACATTAACATAACTGAGTTAACAGGAAAAATATATACGTAAAAAAGAGAGGAACATTTCAAACAGTTCTCCTTTCACTCCAGCAGGGAATAAACAAATTTCAAGCCTCTGACACTGCTAAGGACCAAACATTGTACTCCAGCAGTAACAGAACCACAGCATTAGCACCAGTGGAGTTTGGGCAGAAACCTTTAAGGTTCCACTGTTCACAGGGTATTTTCAGACTTTTGGGTGGTTCTTCAGATATGAGTCTCCTAGGAGCCAAGTTGACACTCCACAGCTTGTTCAGTTTTTTTTACTTCTTTTGCTTCCTGGGCAAAAGCTGATGTGCGATGGAACAAGGACTACTGGCCCTTGCAGAACTTCCCAAAGCAGGAGATGGTGCTCTGAGTGCAGCAGCAAGTTCTCCTCCCTGTGGTGCAGCTGATCCCCCACCCTGATCCTGCCCTTTGCAATCATTTCCTTTAGCACAGCTTCTGAATGCTGAACTCTAGGCTGGGCCAGCTCCAAGGCTGAGGAACAATCCCTGTTTGCCTAATGACACCAGCCTTGCCTGGAACAGGGATGTCCTCTCTCTGACCCACTTGACAGAGGAAATTTATCAGCTTTGGAGCTTTTCCACTTTAAACAGAGAGACTTGCTTCAATGCTGCTTGCCAAGACCTGCTGCACAAAGCACACAAAGGAGCACAGTGTCATGGAAATAAATGAGCCACTTCCTTGGGATTCTTCAGCCTGGCGGGTCGTGCCCTGGCAGGTACCTCACCTGGCACCTGTTTTTGCCAACCAACAGGTCATTACCCAGAGGCAACACGCTATTGAGAACAGGCACAAGCTGTTCACAGGAACAAAGAAAACTGAATGCATAGGCAGGCTTTGGAAATCCCATGAAATTTTTACCTGATGAATGACGAGCAGATCACAAAAATGCTTAAATACTTCTGGGAAGTACCAGATCCCATAACTGCTCCATCCCAGGAAATTGCATCATCACTAGGCAGAGGAGTCACACTACCTCTTGCTTTTTACTCTGTGGCTTGATGAGTCTTTCCTTCCTTTACTGACCAGATCATGACCTCATATCCACATGTGAGGTGGAGAGCCTCTCTGTGTCAATTCTTTAACTGGATAAGCCAATTATCCTGCACAGGAGGTGTAAATTTGAGCAGCCTCAGGAAAGGGCTCATGCCGAAGTGATACCCCTGCTTCCTGGCCAAGAGGTGGGCACTGACACAACTCAGAAGAGAACAGCAATTCCCCCATATATAAAGACACAATACAGGTGCCTGAGCTCAAGCCATGAATCCTGGTTTCAAATAATCCCTTATTTCAAATCTGTAAGCATACATTCAGCTTGGGAGAGCACAGGAATTTTTGGCACATTTTTATTCCTGTCAACAGCCTTTCCATAGCTTTTTGCTCTCTCTCCAGTATGTAATGGCTAGTAAGCCCCATTTTAAACACTTGGACTAAGACTTGGAATTGCAGTGTGAGCCCTTGCTTTTAGTTAGGTATGTTGCAAATCATTGTTCCCATGCTGCTGTTGTCCAAAATGACATATGCTACTGCTGTGTAGACACACAAAAGATTCACAAGGTGACTGACAGCTGGAAATTTTCTAACTTTCAAGCAATCATTTCTCTTTTAACAAGATTCTAAAAATACACTTTGATAGGTTTCTAAAAGAAAGTTTAAAAAAGCATGGAAGTAATATCACATAGAAACTTCAAAACTTAGTACAGACCTCTGATCTGTGGGGTTAATGGTAAAGTACACATGAGAGCCAATGTCACCTATCTGCCTTAAAGCATGAGGTACTAATACTTCTCTCTGAAAAGGTATGTACATTTCCCAACCTAAGTTCAGAAGCCTTCAGTGAAACATCCTATATTCAGCATGAGGCACGTGTCCCTTCACTGGCTAGTTCATCCTTGACTTTTGAAATTCACAAAATCCTAAACTGTCAAATAGAACCCTTAATGTGTATATTTTTACAGTAGCCCTGAATGCACATATTTGTATCTGCTCTTTTTGTAACAGTACAGTGCTCCTCAAGGAATGGCTGACAAAGCATGGATCCTTACTATGCTTTTAAAATGGGCAGTCTAGGAGAGAGCAAGCTTTTGCCATTCAGTCATGCATGAGCTGGCAGAGGAGAAGAGGTAACAAAACCAGCTGTTCAACTTAGCTGGCTCAGCAACACACTGTCCCCATAATTAGCTGTGCCCTCTGCAACCTCTTATTAGGCCAGCTGACCTAAGAAACATCAACATTTCCTCAGACCTGAAATGTGTAGAGCCCCAGTCAAGAAATGGCATGAGCTCACCTTCACAGCGACGTGGTAAATCCTCAGTGTGAATGACCCACACTCCTCAAGTTTAGTTGTCGCTTTCCAAAAGCTGGGGTCAGGACACAGGACTTCATTGATGAAGACATGCTAAACCTTGTCGGCCTCAGAGCACACACACCAAGGCTGCTGGAAGGCAGAATAACCATACAGTCAAAGCCAAGTCACACTGATATTGTACGGAGTGTATTTGGAGGCTTGGCCTCAATTAGCATATAAATTAAGTGGTACACGCAGTCGCAGCTTGCCAGAAAATGAGACAGAATAATCTCCCCAATTTGGCAGCTCTCTAGAGCATTTAGTTTGTGAATGAAGAGCCAGGCACACTTGGAAGCCAAGCTGGGTCCACAGCTTACAGCCAATTGACTTTACATGGTGAAAGCAGGTCTTGAGAAGGCATGAAGCAGCCCTGTGCTTTTTCTGCTCTTAAACTAAGTTTCTATTATAGGAAAGTGACTTTAAAGATACTAATCACCGTTCCAGTAGACTGATAGCATTTCACCTATTGCATCCACAGGCCCAGATGAGCTGTGGTATGGCTCGCCCGCTGCAGGCATCTGGCCATTAACAGAGTGCTTGATTTTATTCCAAGTAAAGAAGAAGGAACGGAAAGTTCACAGGAAAAACGATACGGAAAAGATGTGACCACGTAGCTGCTGAGCTTTTACACAGGCAGAAATTTTACTTGGGGATCTTTAATAGGGTAAAGAATAAGGACGCGGAAACTGGCACACAAGAGCACAGAGGGAATGAGTAGATGTGTTTATTTGTATAGCCTACACAAGCCTTTTAGGGTGTTTCAATTGAAAGAGAGGGAAGAAGGCTTGTGTTTTTGTGCAGATGCCTTTCACATTCATTAGATTTTAGTTTCTCTTCTTTAAATATTTTCAGTTGTCAGGGGCTCAGCTCAGACGCAAAAGCAAGGAAATGTAAGCACAAAGGTATGCAGATTTTTCCAAGAGCAGTGCAGTCTTGCTCCTACAGCTACATAGTATGCTTTGGGGACGATTTAATTTCTAGGAGAGAAAGCACGACAGATTTAAAAATAGGTAAAAGGTACAGGGGAAAATCAGTGTTGGGCATGAATGGTCTTTTTTCTTAATACTTTAAACTCTGGTTTAAATAGAGTGCCTTGAAAAATAAAATCCACAGTCAAGCCTAGTCTGACTATATGCATAGCTGTATCTTATTCTCCATCCTGGGACAAATGCTTCTATTCATTATAGGGCAGGAATGACAAGAAAATCTTATAGGTCTCTTAAAATCCTCTCTGCATCCTTCAGCTAGCCTGCAGATTCTTTTTAGACTGAATTTGTCCTTTTCCCTTGTTTTTAAGCTCCAGTTTAGTGCTTTCCTATGATTCTGTAGCAGCTGCAATTTGGAGCTGCACAGATGACCCACACATCGCAAATGGCCTGGGACTCCTCCTCAGCTGGGCTGAGGTAGGTGCTGTGGTTCTGCACTCCTGCCCGTTTCCCCTTGTCGGCAGCTGAACATGTGGGTTCCTATCAAAATCCAGAGTCACCACCTGGTCCTGGACTTGCTGTAGCAGTCAGGTAGATATGGTCCTATCTGGTGCTCACAGCTAGCAAAGCTGTGATCTGAATAACCTATTTTTCTATGGCATGAAATAGTCGAGCAACCTTAATGAAAAGCAGAAATGACAGTGTGCTTGAGCAAGAGCTGGGAATTTTAACAACTTGGATAAAAGAAACGTGTGACATCCAACTTGCTTCAGTAAAAAAAAAAAAATTAGATTAATGTCACAAGACAAGAAAAACGTTGAAATAAAAGTACTCCTTAAAAAGCCCCCCCCTTGTCCATTTCATTAATGTTACCCAGCCCTTGGCAATCTGCTTTCCTGGTAAGCCATTTCTGGCACAGCTATTGCATGAAGGGTGGTTTCTGATCTTGCACTCTGTAAAATATCCCATTCAAGTTTCAACAAGGGAGAAATTTTTCTCTGAGGAATTAGCATCTGTTTAACCCACCCTTACAAAAAAAAAAAAAAAAAGGAGCAAAGTGGTTCATCAAGAATGAGTACAGCAGAATGAAATAAACCCATGACTCAGGGCTGAACCAGAGTTGTGATGTAAATCTACTAGTGACTTCAACTTGCATCTGTTCAAATTAAAGGGCAAAACTGCTCTAATCTTGTTAAGTCTTGCATATTCTGACACCACCACCTGAACTGGAACAGCAACATAATTTTCCAGTTGTCTCCACACTTTGCTTTTTTGTGGTCAGAACCTAAAAGTAGCTCTGACAGAAAGAGAGGGCTGCTTCCCAAAATTTTTGCTTTGTAAATACATTTCTTATTCATGCTTCTAGGCACATAACATCACCCCCGGGATCATGAACCTTTTATGACCATGACCTATAGCTTAGAAGTTACAGTTTATTACAAAATGAAGCTCTCTCCTGAACTCACCCACAAAAGGCCCTGCACAGATTAATTCATAAATCTTGTTTCTGTCTCTCTTCCCCTACCTCAAAAACTGAAAAAGCAAAGCAGCATAGATGAGTAGAGCAGGAATAATGATAATTACGTGGAGCTTTTTCTTGATCCGTATTATCTCAGCACACAGTCACATCACCTTCCTCTCCTTGCCTTGATGACTGCCAGAGCTGCATCCAGCCCTGACACCAGCTCCTGCCTCTGGTGAACTTCCCCATTTGGAGAGTCTATGTGCTGAACAGTTTGTAAATATTCACTAACCCCCAGCTATTTCTATTGAGCCTTCCTGTACCTATTACTTGTAGAAATTGTCATTAAGAAAGGTCAGGAACAAGGCTGATTTCTCCTTCAAAAGGAACTGATGTGTAAAACAAAGATCTCAGAGGAGTTAACAACCTTCTGTGAGTGTAAACATGAACTACAGAGACCAGCTGCAGAATAACAGTTCAGTTTCACCTATAAACAAACTGAGTTTTACAGTGTGTTTATGTATCTATTTCGGTGAAGTTATTTATTCTACAGGAAAAATGCTATTTGTAAGGCCCCAGGAAGGCAGGGGGATGAGAGGAGAAAAGGAAGTCCTGCTTATGTTTTTAGAAGAAGCTTCACTGCTAGACTCAGAAAGAGACCCTAAAATAAATATTTCACAAAGCCACAAATTTTGAAAGTCTTCAGGAAAATGATGCCTTTTTTAAAGCAAAAAAAAATAATCTCACAGTTCTTCCAATAGGATATTTAAAGCTACTTTCCTGCCTTTAAAAGCACAGCCTGCTTTTTGTTTCCTGGCTGGGTGGGGGGAAAAACCCCACAGAGACACAGAAATTGCAGCCAAAGGTAAACAAGAATAGTATGTGTTTAGTATCTGCATGAGGCAGTGAGGCGAATGGAATGAAAACTGGATTGAATATAAAGGACAAGAAAGAGATTGATTGCTCAGGTCAAAGACTTTTTGAAGATTCAGATTAAAAACTGTTCTGTGTGGCCTTAATACAAACAGTATGTTTTAAATTAATTAATTTCACATAGTAACTTGCTGCATATAGGTTAAGGCCACACTGAAAGAAGGGTGGTTCTAACTGAAGGAGGCTTCTAAGTGAAAACAAGTGATATCTGTCATCTTCATCTAATGTAAAACACACAAGTACTAAACATGCCATTTCTTACGCCATCCTATTTTGTCCCTCAGAAAAGTCCAGCTTCTTCTGTAGCTAAAACTCAAAAGCAGACTCTTTTAGTTTCTAAAAAGATGAGATAGTTGTTTTTTATTCTCAGATTTCTCCAAAACACCAAAGTGGTCTGGAAACCTAATCATGAGTAACAGGCACCCAAATGGCACCAAGACAGGAAACATTTCCAGAAACTCTCAAGCCAGTAGGACCCTGTGAAACCATCACATTCACTGAAAAGCCTTACTTGTTCCTTCCAAAGATGAGCTTTGGGGCCCAAGGAGCCATAGGTCATATTAAGAGTACACCAGCCACTGATCTGTCATTACTTTGTTTCTTCTCCCACCATGACCTATTCCACAGATATCTGGAGTTTTTTTTAATCATTAACTTAAACTAATATTTAAAAAACTAGTCTTGTGTCCCTCTTTTCTCTGATTCTTGACTTTATTCTCTGCTGTATTAATAATGACTGAAGTATTGATCTTGTTTAATGTACAATAAATACTATATATAAACTGCTTTACTATGCTAATTCTGTCACTTGTATTATACACTAAATTTAATGATTTAATCCCAAAGCATGCTCTATACTCCTGCTTCATGAAGTTTGATGCACAAATAAAATTCTTTTCTTACTCAGTATTAGCAAGAGAAATAAGTAATAGCATAATACAGTGACAAATTTATTTAAACTAAAAATACAAATTCAGATCCAATCTGCTAAACCATTTCAGGCCAAATACAAAAGAGCACAAGAAGCAACGAAATGTCTGTGTACGCCTCTTGATGGACTTTGAATGCATGCTACTAGAAAGAAAAGCAAACAGTGGAAATTTTTTAGATCCACTTTCTGGAAGGCAAACTAATGACATTTTAATACTGTCTGATTCATTCGGAGTCTACTAGAGTCACATTTCAGAAGGATGCAGCTCTGTATCAGTATCTCCAGCAGCAATCCTCTGATTTTTATTATCTTTAAGCGGGAACTATTCAGACAAACAGCATCAACACACACCACACAAACAGCTGTGCTGCTGTTGCTCAAAAAGGGACGGGGCACCAAGCAGGGATTCTGCCACAAAGGGCTGGCCCCAGAGAAACATTAACAGGGTACTTTCAGTTTGGCTGAGCTGACATCCCATGTGGTTTAGGTGCATTTCAAATGTTATCTTTTATCTCAGCACAGGAGCTCAATGTGTGTCCTGCAGGGTCTGGGCAGTTTGGTAAAGTAAGAGCATGTGTAGTCAGGGACTTGTTTGAAGCAAGTAACTCCCATTTTCTAGGAAGCATTATAAGCATTGTAATGGGAGAAACATCCAGTATTTTGTTTTTAATTAGCAGGTTGTCCTTTTAGAGATTAATCCAAAATGAAGTATCACTATTACTGTTTTAATTTAAGGTCTTTCTACTTATTGGTTACTACTTCTAATGCTTCATACCTGCAACTAGGCTGTTAAATTTAACTCCCTGTATCTTTAAATAAGCAGCTTTTCTTTTTCTAAACCATAAAGTTTCACTTATTGTTAAATTTCAGAAAATATTTTAGCAAGATGGAGTTAGTATCAATTAAAACATGGTTTTATTTTCCACAAACAGATTGCTCTGTACTTTCAATTTGAAATATTGAAAAAATAAATATACATTTTAAGACTTACGTAAACCTTTTAAAAGTTTAATCTGAAGTGATTCTTCTTCAAAACCAGGAATGTTTATCCAAGTTGCAGAAAGTACCTGAGGAATATTGAGTTCACTTGCCTGTAAATATGAGTTAGGTATTGATTTTGGAAGATCAACTGTGGATCTGCCTCAGCCTGAGTAGGGAATTTAGATCTTACCATCCAGTGTAATGGGAAGGAGTCAGAATAATTTTTTATATTTGCACAAAACGCTTTTGGTTTTTGGCAGTTAACAAAATGTATTTTAATCCATCACAAATGTCATCAACATCTTGGTAGAAAGCCAAAAGCTTTTTCTTTGAACATGTTGGGCTCAACTGGCACATCTGGAAAAACTAATATTTTGAAGTCTTGCTCCACTTCATTTAGTTTTTGATTCGTGATATACCAGAAAACCTAGGTTTGCAGAAACATGTAGACAAATCTTAGTGCCATGGTCTAGGTGACATGGTGGTGTTCAGTCAAAAGTTGGACTCGACCTCAGAGATCTTTTCCAACAAAATTGATTCTGTGATTCCATAAAAAGACTGCAACATGTCGTGAGTTAACCAAAATTCTAATTAGATACCCAAGCCAAAGGCTAGGATTTTTCTCAGAATTCAGTCAGAGCAAACAAGTCTCTTAAAAAAGGCTGGGATTTTCTTTGCACTATAAGAACTGCAAGTATTGTAAAGCTCCCATTGCTTAAATACCCACAGCAATAGTAATAAAACTGAAAGACTGACAACATCTATGTCACTGGTGAAGTCAAGAGAATTAGTCCTGGAAATAAAAAGGTGAAGAAATAATTTTTAAATAGTCTAGTCTGTATTTTCTAAAGTAACTGTGAGTTTGGATCTCTGATTCTGCATATGCAACACACAGAGCAGCTCAGATGGCATTGTTTTGCAGACAGTATTGAAGACTTTCCCTCTGAAAACCCAGATCCTACATGGTGTATTTTAAGAAGACACCACTGGGAAGACAACACCAATAGTCACTGTAGAAAATTATGCCGTGCAATTTCAGCCTGTGCTTCAGCAGGGACTTCATTATGGATTGCCCATAATCCACATGCAGTTTTTGGTCACAATTCTCAAAGTAAATTTTAAACAGCTATTTTCATTGCCAAGGGAAAGATGGAGTAGTTTCACTGCCTAATTGAGGGACCTACCTCAGGAGGTTACATTACAGGACCAGTCTCCTCATGCACCCTCTTTGATCTTTCTATCAGGGATATATAAGCAGCTGGTGACACCAATACACCTTTGAAGAAGGGACAACTCAGTATTTGGGATCTGTGTCATGAGAATCCTTTTTTTCTTCCTTTGTGAACTGCCAGATACCCACCCAGCCATCCCATGCCATGGAATAGGGACAGCTTTGGTCTAAGGGGGATTTTAATTCCCTGGGGGAAGAGACAGCCTGAAGTTGCTGCTTCTGCAGCTCATTCATGACACAGATTTCTTAGGACAGCCATGGCCTGAACCCTATGTACGAACCCCAAGGGGCTGCTGGCTGCTGTGGGCAAACTAGCCCGTTTCCTGCTGTACAGCAGCTACTGAGAGCCCATGTTTAGGATATAAGGAGTGACCAAGTACTGAACTGAAGCAATGCTCCTACTCCAAGCTGCCTGCATGAGGAAAGGCTTTCCCAGCCTTGCCCCACTATTTAGGTGGGCTGAATGCCCTTGGCACTTACCTTGGTGATACAAAACACCTCTGGATATCCAGCCCAAGTCCTCGATTTTCTGGCCAGCTTACATTTGCCTTTAGGAGTGTAGTCACTGACCTTGACGGCATCCAAAGTGCACAAGGGAGGTACTGGGTGTTTCAGCCTCTCCCACCACCCCTCATGTGTGTTCTGCCTTTCTGTCCTCACAGACAGCTCTTAAAAGTCACAGAGGGGCCACAGAGAGGCCAGGCAGAGACACAGGTGTGTGCACATACATGCGCTGCCTTCTGCCAGCTTCAGGCCATCCCTGTCCTGTAAACCAGGGTGAGAGGGGGTATTCAACCACCTCCCTTTCTATTTCCTTCATATGCCAGGGCTGCCCGTGTTCAGACATCGACCAGCAGCCCAAATAATATGGTCAGACATGCTGGAACATCTTCTGGAGGTGCAAAGAAAAGGAGGTGGGGTGAGAAGATTCACATTAAGAAGATAAACGTGTTAAAAGTGTCAATATTTAAAGCTGGCTAAAAAAAATGATATTCAAAGCTGAAAATCAATCTTCTATAAGCTAAGAACTGTTCCTATACAAAAATCATCTGTCAGCAATAATAGCCTAAGGAATATTCATATATATTCAAATCCTAAGTCAGCTGCAGTCCTTATGCAGGTGTGCCTTCATTTCTTATAAAATTGAAGAGACTGGTTTTCTGACTGAGTCTTTAATCATCACTAAAATATATATCTTTTTAATTGATCAGAAGCAGCCATACCTAGAGGCTGGGAGGCACTGGGCAGGGGTTGTGCTTACATATGCTGGGGATCTCAACTTTTGATTGGTACCAGAGAAGCCCAAGCTAGATAGTGTGAACAGGCAATACCTCAGGACTAGACTGAAGTCAGCCATACTAGGGTCCATCTTCACACTTTTCTTTAGATTTTGCTTCATTAATGAAGAATGATGACACATTAAACATCTTCCTCCAGACTGTTTATTCCCTGTGCGAGTCACAGGGACGTTTAAACTCACCAACCAAATAGTCTCAAAAAACCATCTTTTAATACTATCTAACAAAGTCAAATAATCACGTGCCTATGCCAAATGAGTCAGCAAATACACATAATCCTTTCTAAGGCAAAGTAATGGCTTGTCAAAGGCATAGTCTGTTTTAGGTAAGTTCTACTGCTCCTTACAAACAGGCCCATATTATCAAAACTGATAACACTGGAAAGACTGGATATCAGTGACTCTGTGAGGAATGGAAGATTGCTTTTTTTCCCCAGTACTAATATTTTCTCCCTTAACCACATCATATACCCTCATGAAAAGGCTACTACTCCCTATATATCCCTTTGCTTTATTTACCACCTATGGCTGCAGTACTTGAACCCATGTGCTCAATGGATCCTCAGAATTTGTTTGCAAAATGGTCCACTGAGACAAAACATCACCTTACAAGATGAAGAATCACATGCTTAATTGCCTTCTCTGAACAAGCAGAGGTAATTGCAAAGTATCTTGTATTGATGACTCTTCTACATGTAGGTCCAAAAGGAGAAATGAGTCTTAGATGCATTCAATATGGGGCTACAGAAAGCAATGACTCTGCAATCAGAGCTGTTTTTCTTATATGAAAAAGTGATTACTCAACCAGTGCTGACTGTTTAGGAAGCAAAAAAGAACTACAAGGAACAAATGAGCAATACATTCAGCTGAATATTGTTTCTCTCCAGTGGGAAGAGTGCAGTTTTTTTAGTATTAATTGCCTAATCATACAATTTGCCCCTCAAGGATAGCAAATCATTTGCATGGACCATTCAGAGACAAAGCCATTTGCCTACAGCTGAGACACTGCAGGAGATTTATTAGGCTCATCTACATCAGACATTTCCAAAACATCGTGCAAAGTTGTACAAATACCCAAAGAGGCCTCAGCTAGGGTAAAGTTTAATTTTTTTGCTTGATATTATGAAGCTGGATTTTCCTGACAAGGTTAGAGGGGCCTAACAGCAAAACAATTTTTATATCCAAAGGCTACTAAGGCTACACAATTATATGTCCTGCTTAGCTTGGATTTAAAGTAATTAACCTGAAAATTTAGGAGCCACACAGATGAAGCAAACATCCGGAGGAGCTACACAGTTAAAATTTTTGCAAAGTTTTGAGCCTGTGCCTCTCTGTTGCTTGTTCCACTCAAAGTCTCCTTTGATAATTATTAGATCCATTACTAGCGTGTGAAGAAGAGATGTGCAAGACAGATGTCACTTGCTTCTTAACTTTCTTTCAAGGATTCAAGAAAAGCAGAAATAAGAAGTCTGGTACCAAGAGTGAGAGGCTCACTGCTGAGGCTCCAGGTAGGCCCATGACATCTCCTCAACTCTACATCCAGCCATAGATGAACAATGCTGCAGGACCTGAATGGTCTTAATTAAGGTTTCCCAGACAAGTTGCATGCAAGATACTTCTCATATTACAGAAACTGCCTGAACCAGCAACCATCTCTTACTGCTTGTGTACAAAGCACAGAGTCCAGAGCTGCTGCTGTTACCAGTGTCAATACTGAGGTAAACTAATTTTGGGAACCATGCTTCTAAGTGAAGATGGATCAGTGATGAAAAATTAGGAGATGGTGGGGGGCAGAAGTAGATGAGGATTTATGTGGGAAGGTGGTACTTGCTGGTACCAGTCACGAGAGCTGCCTGGAGGCACAGGTCAGGAGCTTCCTGTGCTTTGTGCACCAGCCAGTAGGCACAAGAGTGACTGCCAACGGGTGCCGTAAGAGGGACTGCCAGTGCCAAAAAATATATTATATCCACTAAGCTGATGTTGTGGGTTGACACCAGGTGCCCATCAAAGTCACTCTATCACTCCCTTCTTCAGCTGGACAGGGTACAGAAAATATAACAAAAGGCCCAGGCTGGCCACAGGAACACAGCCTGCTTTGGGCATCCACCTGCTCTGGTCCTCTGCAGGCTGCACGTGGATATCTGCTGCACCATGGGCTGCAGGGGGACATCCTTCCTCACTGTGGTCTTCACCATGGGCTGCAGGAGAATCTCTGCTCCAGTGCCTGGAGCACCTCCTCTGCCCTCCTGCACCGACTTTTGTGTCTGCAGAGCTGATTCTTTCACATATTCTCACTCCTCTCTTCTCTGACTGCAATTTGTTTCTGCAGAATAACTTTTCTCTCCTTCTTGAACATGTTATCATAGAGGCATTACTCCTATTGCTGATGGGCTCAGCTTTGATCAGTGGTGGGTCCATCCTGGAGCCAGCTGGCATTGGCTCCATTGGACATGGAGGAAGCTGCTGGCAGCTTCTCACAGGAGTCACCCCTGTAACCCCACTGCTACCAAACCCTTGCCATGCAAATCGAATAATGTTGAGCTTGTGCAATAGCAAAGAAAAAGAAAAGCAGCCAGGGCAGCAGTGGTGAGCGTGGCTGTGCTCAGGGCAGAGACCCTGGGAACAAAGCAGAGCAATGCAGCAGGAGAGCTCCTGGCCTCAGGAACCCAAAGGCTTCTAACTTCCTGTGGAAAATGATACCCTGTGACAAACACAAACCCCTGTGGCTAGCAACAATTTCATCAAATTCAGTAGCATGAGAACAGAAAAGAAAGCTTAAATTAATACACAGCTTTAAAAACAATTAAACCCAAGTTTAATTCGTGTTCGTTTGCCAAACCAGAATATGAATTGCTTGCAAATATTTGAAGATTACCAAGTATTTTTAAAAGTGTTTATGGCTCCTAAAGCATTGATCAATATTAACAAGATTATGAAATTTAGAATGTCCAAGTACATTTCCTTTCTTTCTCTAATGCTCTTCCATGTATTTCAGTCATGTAGTGGGGAAATAGAAGTAGCATAATCAGGATAACTAGACCAAGCCCAGAGTAAGAAGAGCAAATAATCCAAAAATATTAAGCAAACTATATATACACCATACAAAAATGACTAATGCCACATACATCTGGAGGAAATTAGAGTTAATTGGAAATAATGAACTAACCAAGCAGGCCCAACTTCATAGTCTGTTATTTGTGGTGGCCAGCACTAGCAACAGTCAAGACATTCATCCATATTTGTATGCTCCATTTTTTAGTTGTCACTGCAGCTCTACATAAATAATTCTATCACATCCCCCATCATCCAGACATATTGCCTAATATGTAAAAATAAATTGCTATATTTCTTCTCATCTCTCTCCCATCCAAACCACAGATATCTCCTGTATGCAGCATATTATTAAAATGTTGAGGAAGGCAAAAGTTAATAACTGGTTTCTCCATAGGAAAATATCTTATACTCTGAAGGGATTTATTATGTGAAGTCAGGCAGGCTGCAAAGTTTGCTGATGAGAAACAACCCCTCTGCCTTATTCAACTGTTTTGACAACTGTTAAATACAAGTGATGACACAGTTGAAATACCTAGTCTGAAACAAGATAAGATGAATCCCTCATATTTAATGCTTTCTTGTACTAACACCTGTTTTTCCATGTATTAGCACCAATAGCAGAACAGCACTCAATACAGATGAAAGCAGAATTGGACTTGTAACCTTTAATGTGAGTCAGGTGTGATTCATAGCTCAAGCTATGTCATTCCTATCTGTACTTGCTTATTTTATAATAAAAAATGGGCCTTTTAAATACTAACTCTCATGAGATACACAGCCTTGTACTTCCATGCTGGCAGCTCAAGCCTAGGACAGGGCATACATGAAAAAATCCCCTGCTGCTGCTGAATAGGGGGGCTCATTAAAAGGCACCCCAAAACCCTAGCCAAATCCCCAGTGGGCCAAACAGGAATGTCCCCACTTTTACTGGCTCCCAGCCTGAAGCCACTCTTTCCTTCACTGTCTTTTCTTACTGAGCAAAGTCACAGAATTGGGTCAAGGAGGCTTCAGCTCATGAGTGAAAATCCCTGTGCTCAGCAGTGAGACACACCCAATATGACAACAGCTCTCCAGCATCCCTCCAGAATTTCCTCAAGGACACAGCAGATTGGGAAAAAATGCCATGAAAAAAAAAAATCCCAGTGCACAGACTTATGCTTAGAAAGATGTTAATACATCAATAATGTGACAGAAAAGGGCAACAGGCAACCAGAATGGAATTTCTTTGTAGGTAGCTTGCCAATAGTCTACACAATGGAGTGGATATTGCACGGAGTGAATAATGAAATATTGAAAATAAGTTTGTTTTCAAAGGCCAGTAGAAAGCCTTTAAGAATAAGAGTAAAGACTACTAATCTTTACCACCCTAATGTATTTGCTCTGTAGCATTTTATAGGCAAGCAAAGAACATATAATTCTGTCAGAATTCAATAGACCAACCACATATTAGGAGCCCAACTAAAAACTAAAATTAAAGCTGAGATTTTCATACTGTGTAGATTTCTTCCAGTCTATCTTTCAGACTTGGCTAGCATAATGAATTCTTTTCCTTTGACACAGACCATCAATATCTCATGAATATTATAACATGTCCAAGTCCAAGCAACTGCAGAGTCAAGCGCTTGCAAGCAGTTGATTACAGCTCACAGAGCTATGATGGGATTTGTCTCTCAAAAGGCAATCAAAGAGTGCCAGTGCACTAAGATGAAGCCATACTGTTAAAATCAAAACGTTTCATACAGCTGCTTCCAGAGCAGGGCAGCAACCCTTCTGACTCTAGAAAGCTACCAGAACTGGTTAGATAATGGAAATTTGGCCTATAGAGGCTAAACAAGTGAAGAAGCAACAGAAAATTACACTCGGAATTTCAATGACACCCACCACTGGTTTTCAGCTGGTTTTGTTTACACATTCTAGCCTGACACACAGTTTAGTGAATACTGTGATTTCTCTATGAAGGTAACAGCCCAAATGGCAGCACAGATTCAAAAAAAAAAAAAAAAAGCTTCTCTAACCCCAAACTGAATTTCTCAGCCTTGTAGTGTGAAAAGTACCAGTGCTAGATCAACAGCAAAACACAGAAGCTTTTCTATTAATTAGAAAACCTTTTGGGGCAGGGTAGGGGCTCCAGGTCACACATTGCAGCCCACCATCAATAGTCTTTTCTGTACTTCTGTAGACACATTTGTATTTGTTCCATTTAGACATGGTGAGGAACACTTTTTTGGGCAAAACTGAATCCTGTTTGTCAGTTCAAAGCATTACCATAAGGCATCCCCAATTCTGTTGTACAGTAGATAGAAGTGGTAGTCTTTCCACCTCATTGCTTCTACTCCTACTCACAGCATCAGGCCTGTGCCAAAGCATCAGTATCAAAGTATATCTTCAATCGCTGAAAAAGGAAACAAGGGTTCCCATCAGCTTCTCTCCTCATAACCAGCAGGCCCACTCAGAATGGATGGGCTTACCAGAGGAAGAAAAATAATCTGCAAATGCAAGTTAATTCACAGGCAGTTGCACTCTGAGTTTTGTGCCAACTAACATGTTCAGGTAAAGCCAATATAAGACTGTGACCCTACTTATAGCATAAGTGGTCATGAACTGCCAAAAGGCTGGCACTAGCTAAATGTTCATTTCAAAGTGTCTTGTTTTTCCCAACAATTGATTTCCAATTTGTGGAGAAAGACTAACATGAAATGTCATTCTTTTGTCCTCCATAGCAGCTGTTGCCCCTACCAAAGATCTGTATTAAAGCCCTCCTGAGAAAATTTTATCTATTTCATCATACTTAAATCTCAGGGAATAAATGGAAGAGGATTATTTCTGCCCTGCCTCACAGAGACATGCAGGAGCTGCTCTTAGTCCTTGTGCCTGTTTTCCCCTCCTTCATGCAAGTCAGAGCAATAAGGCTTTACTTGCAGCTCTCTAATTCAAACACTGGACAAGGGTAATCACATTTCACACTTCATGGTTTAAACTGATCACCATATGGATTAGGAAAGAAACTGTGTCTCACCGCATATGAAACTATCACACCAGTTCATAGCTCTGTTAGTGGTTTCTTTGCTGTAGGCTCAAGAATTAAGTACTTGCCCCAGCTGGAGGTGTGGATGCTGGATATGCATATCTTCCCCTTGCTGCTTTGTTTTTCTAGCTCTGTGTTTTTGAAACTTGTCCAGAGCAGAAATCAAGACAAGTTTCATTGCTCTGAGCTGAGCATGCCTTTGTGAGATTTCACACATTGCACTTTCACATACCAATAATGTCTTGCTAGGAAATACCCTTGCTGTGCTAGTTAGAATGCACTGGAAGAATGGCTTTGATCATCTTCAGATGCATTCAGTCTTTGGGGCTGATTTTTCATTTCAGATTAAGTTTTAACATAGTTCCCATTAGGACCTTTAGCCATTTTGAGGGTTTCAGTTAGCTTTGTTTGCTTGTTTGTTTGTTTGTTTGTGTGTGCGTGGGTGGGTTGTTTGTTATTGTTTTGGGGTTTTTTGCTTTTTGTTAAGCACAAATTTTACATTTTAAAGCTATTTTTAGAAAAATCCAAGTTTTCATAAAGATTTTGGGGGGCAGGGTGTGATGCACCCACAATGTGTCTGCCCAGGTGGCTGTCCTTAACAGCTCTGAGAAACCTGCTAGGTAAAACAGCTGGAGACCTTCTGAACAGTTTCCAAAATTTTGGTGGGGAACACAACCTCAGTTTCCAGGGCCTGAATCCACATTCAAGAGATGCTGTACCTTCAGCCGCTGCCAGGCTGCAGCAGTAACAGCAGCAAAGCTGTGGAAATAGGGCAGATGATGTGAATAATTATGCCCAGTTTCTCCTCACCAACCAAAAAGCAAGCAGAATCTGGCAGGAATGTTCATCAGAGGCAGGAAGCAGCAGGGCAGAGAAATGGAAGAGGGAAAGGACTTTGGGCCCATTTCAAACAGTTCTGTATTCTCCAGTGCTTTGTCTAATCAGCTCTCAAGCAACAGTGCTGCCATGACTTCAGAGAATGTGCCCAAAGGGAGTCACTCGGCTCCGTACCCTGCATCTTTGGCCCCTATATCTCACTCCCTCCCCAACAATTATTGTTCGTATCATCTCACTTCAAAAACTCCAAAGACTTTTCATCACTGCCCTTCCCAACAAACGGGCTCCTTCAGCCCTCTTTCCCAGTGGCTAGAGTTTGTGTTCCCTTTAGGAAGGCTGCACATACATTTCACACAATAGGCACCATCTCCATGACACCATGCACTGTCTGCACAAGGAAGAACCACAAGTTTGCCACATAAATCCTACCATGTAATCGATTTTCATGCCAACATTTCTGGGTCACAGCAAGCACTCATGCTCTGGGGAGCTTTTCATAAGCAAATGACTTCATGATTGCTCTGCTCTGAATAATCTACTCTGACAATGGTTATTGTTTATGCTTGGAGCGCCAGTCAACACTGGAGCCCCACTGATGCCAGACAAATAGGCAGGTAAACAAAGCCCCTGCTTGAAAGGACTTGCTGTATAATTTATGTCAACACACAAGCAGAGCAAAGAGTCTGAGCTCAGGAACTAGAAGCACAAGGTTGAAGAGAGGCAGAAGCAAGCACTGGCCAAAATGTTAGATCACTACTGGTTAAGAGTTCTTCCCCCCCCCCCCCCATGTCCTGATTTGATTGCAGAAGCACAAGACCAAATGGGGCCTCATGAATTCACACCCCCAGGCATGGCTGCACACACACCACCCCTGACTGACATGGTCATCTACATGGTAGGAACAGAGTTACTGCAAGTTGCCTGTCCCAATGACTGTTAACTTTCAGTGAAACCATCTTAATTCCTCTTCTGGCCACCGTGGACCAGAGAACAGAGTATTGCTTTTATCTTCACAAAACTCATTTGGTTTCTTTCAGCTTTACCATCACTTAAATTACACAACCCCTCTCTTCATGGTATAGGACCCTGGTCTGTCTTATTCTTTTCAAGCCTCTCCAATTGGTCTTACCACTATTACCTCCACAGGGAGTATGATCCCTTTGCATGTCCTATCACCTCTATCTGTTTAACCTTGTGGAATAACTGATAATATATATTATTGATAATATATATATCACCTCAGTCATTGTCACTTTTAGATCTCTTTCTGCAGAATTGCAGTCTATCCATTTGTTTCCCACCTTGTAGCCAACTGAAAAGTTATGACTTGTTACAATACAGAAATTCACATTTGTCTTCCCTGGACTATAATCTATTTTCAAATAATTTTTTTTCCATTTCTTTCAGTTATTTTGAACCAGAAACTTGTTGCCTAGAACTCCTGAGCCCCACTCCCATCTCAAATTTTCCATTTTCAGATATATTTAATCATGAATCACTGTTCCATCGTCCAGGTCATCAGGAAAAATACTAACTGACGTGAGGCCTCTCTGATGAATTCCTTCATTTGGATAATGAGCCTGACTAGCACTTGAAGAGCACTTTTCTGATCCACTGTTTGATTATATCATATTTCCCAAGACTTATCAAGCAAGACAATACCAACACTTGGTAAGAAGGTTTGATTAATAAAGGACACATTCACATTTGCTGTATCATCTTTTAAAGGCTGATGTGGTGTTGAAAAGGGATGATCAAACTGCTTCCCTCTGCAGAGGACTGACTGAAAAGCTGCAGATTAAAACATCTTCAGCAAGCATAGATTTACCAAGCAGAAGAGGAAGAGTGACAAGTCTCCCATGTTCTCTCTCAGAAGACACAGCCACATTTTACCCTCTCTTCCAAAACCTGATCTCCTAATATCTCTTCCCAAGTCGTCTCTGAAGCAAATCGGGTCAGTCATTGCCTATCTATTTCTACTATCCCCTTGAAGGACAGGTCCCCAAATGCTCTTTATAGGGTTATAGAATGGTTTGAATTGAAAGGAATCTTTGAAGATTATCCTGTTCCAACACCCCTGCTGTGGGCAGGGACACCTTCCAGTAGATCAGGTTGTCCAAAGCCCCATCCAACCTGGCCTTGAACACTCTCATTCATGAGGCATCCACAACACCTTGGGGTAACCTATTGCTGTGCTTCACTACCTTCATCATAATCATCATTCTTCAAGAGGACCACAGAGGACTGATTTGCTGCTGCATCATACAAAAATTTTTTTCCCCAGTTCAAGGGATTTTGGCTGACTGCCCACTCCACACTAACTGCAGACCAAGGGCATGCCTGCAGTGCTCACAAGGAGCAATCCCACCTCACAGGCAGTCACTGCTCCTTTACGTGCCAGATCCTGCTCCCCTTCACACACACACAGCCAGGTAATGTCTGGTGTTTGTGCTGGATGGAACAAAAACATTTTTGCTTGCTGCACCTTGCAAAAGGCAGAGTGTAAGAATTTCACCCCTAAGTGTGAAGGCTTAGAGTCTGACCAGTTTCAGTGAAGCCAGGATCAAAAAAAAAAAACAAACCAAAAAACCAAACATAAAAAAAATAGGAAAGGAACAGTGCCAAAATACAGTACAGCTTAAGCTGAAAAACATCAGTTGATAGTGTCAATGATCAACATGGTCTGCACATGCTCAGTTTTATTTCCCATTAATTTCCAAGGGCGTTATAACAGCACAATAAAACCAAGGATCTAAGTGGTCTGGATCTAAAATTATTATTTGACACACACAAAATTCCATCACGCAAGTCTCAGAGAAACTCAAAATCTGGATTTCCAAAACTGCTTAATTAACCCCTTTTGCAGCAGTATTCTGTTTTACCGCTTACAGCTGTACTATTCTCTTCTACAGTCAAGCATGGCATTGCAGAAACTATTTCTTGTTGACTCTAATAATACCATTTGTTGTTAATACTGGTCGGTGGATCTTTCACTTTGAAGACCAAAGTAAGCATGGTCATTTGATTTGCATGAAAAAACAATTATCTTTGCCTTCAAAAGGCATTTAAACTTGGAAATGAAGAGGCACCTTGTCATAACAAAAACTTTTAGAACATTACAGTTTCAAGGACATTTAAAAACTGCCTACTGGAATTCCCTATGATTTTTTCCTTCACTTGTAAACTTCAGTGTTCCATAAATCTTCCTATTTTGCTAAAGCCAAATTTTTAATAGCATTACATATTCCTCCATAAAATAAAATGGCTAACACATCACTTCCACAGTATAGGAAATGAACTATAAAGTAGTGACTTGGCCTCTCTGAGAATCTTTAAAGAGGGCACAGCTTTTCCACAGTTAAAATTGTCAGCAGCAAAACTGCCATTTACACTGTACCGCTGCTTCGAGAGGATTTCCTGCCACAGCAAAATATTCCTATTTTGGCCATCATCAGGAATATGCAAGCTCTGCTTGTTAAAGAATAGGCTTTATGCCATTTCATGACTTGGCCACCATAGTGTGGGATACCTGAAGTTCATTCATGTTGAGTATTATCCCAGCACTGTCACATCCCACCCTCACAGTCTACAGGACACTTTGGAGCAGGTTTTTTCCCTGCAAACACAAAGATGAGACTTAGATCAGCTGTAAGGAAGATTCGGTACCAAAATCAGGCTCATCATCCAACACTCCTGACAAGCCACTACATGTTGGCAAGAATTAATTTTTATCCCTCCCAAAGAGTTGTCCTCTCCCACTGAAAATCTGCAGTCACACATGCCACCTGAAAGCAGCCATGGCCAACCCCCATGGTAAGAAGAAATGAGTGCTCTGAAACCGAGCCTTTCAATGAGATGCTTGAGAATCAAGTTATGCAGGACTTCTAAACTGCACCTCTCCTTAGCAGGTCCAGTGAACAACTCCACCACCTAGTAATGGGAAACCAGTACTAGGAAAAACCTGCAGAAACACGTCACAGTTTGCATCTGTGAAATGCAATTCTGTAAAAGCCACACTTTCTTTTCCCCCCTCTTTTTCATTTTTTTTTTACACATTTACAGAACTTTTAAACACAGAAGTAGCCTTAAGTCTCTGCAATTTAATAACCATTTTATAACCTAAAGCAGCAATCCCCAAGGTGGGAATTTGCACATCTTGACTTCACATTTGTTGCCAGAGGCAGAATTCTCCCCTTCTGCCATGTTGCTGATAGGAGTTCAGACAACTGAGCAATCTTAGCTCTGTGTTTGGGAATGTGTTAACTTTGGACTTGCATGGGGGGGTCAGCGCCCAGCACCATTGCCACGCTCTACCATCTCCATTCTCCAGCAAACAGGGCTTTGCTCAGCACATCGTTGTGTGACTACACCACTACAAATGTTCTCAATAAATATGCTAAAAAAGTAGAGCCTACCCCAGCACAAAGGTGGAACATCTGCAACCTCCCAAGGTGGCTTTCCCTGCAGCAGAGGCATTCACAAGGGCTGCCCTGCATGGATTCTCTGGTGTCTATCAAAGGTTGCGATCACCTCTAAGCTCTCTCTGGGGGATGGCAGTGGCTTCTCCACCCTTTCATTGCATTTCATTGACAGAAATTAATTACACTGAGTACCTTCCTCCCTCTATCACACTTAATCAAAGTTGCACAACAGATACAAACAGTTTTCAGACAGAAAAAGACATGCAGATACAGTACCAGGTCTGATCAAACAGCTCTGCGTCCATAGAAATCAGATTAATGTTTACTTGCATTAACCCTCTTTTTGCTTCTCACTTAACCTTCTAAATTTCAGTGTTATTTGACTCTTCCATAGAGCCTTTCCTATTTCTGGGTACAATGTGAGAATCACACTTGATTCACACCACTTTACAATGCCATAACATGTTTAAAAATAAGTGTACTAAAACATTTCCTTTACACAAAGGCTTCTTTTGTGTATATTTTCCTTATGCACAAAAGCAGTCACTTCTCCCAATTTTGAAATTAACCTTAAATTTCAGATCTAAGCAGCTCTCTGTCACATTTTCAAAAAGCTGATGGATGAAAAATACGCAACATTGGCTGTAACTGGCTGGTGCCAGTGTAAAGTATTTATGCAAGACAGGAATAGAGAGAGGGAAATAACTCTCAAACCCTACTGAAGAACAACATGCCCTTTCCCAGGCCCTGTGTTTTGCTTATTGCTCAGTCCATAATAATTTTCCAATCTGCTGGAGGACAGTGGCCCTGCTGCCAGGGAACCTTCACTGACTCCTTCTAAAGCAATGTATGCCGGTCAGGGGTTTCTCCTTTCCACTCCTGATTTGTCTCTCATACTTCATTTCCCCATCAAAAACATACTTTGAATCTTTTAATCTCACAGTTTTTCCATCTGACCGTGGTATCCTCCAGGACCACTACAGCACAACAGAAGACCCTCTTCCTTGTTATCTTTTCTGTGCTTCTGAGCATATCAAGTAGTCAAAGAAATGCCCACAAATGTGATAATTTTTAAGTATGTTCCCTTATGTCGCAGGAAGGTACTGAAAGGGAGTCCTATTCACACTCCCCACTCTTCCCCAGCAACACCTCTAGCAGATGCTTGCATTGCTCCCCCAAGGTTCAGCTCTGGAAAAAGCTCTGCTTCTCCATTAAGGTTGCTGCTCCCTCTACTTTCAGCAGCACAATGTGAACAAAGCCCAGAATAAGAGCTTCATCCAGCACAAGCTACAACATGAAGTCTTTACACAGGTGCCCTGCCATAACACTAATATAACCATCAACCCATTCCAAATGCCATTTTTCACAGAAGAATGGAGAAAGCAAGTCACAGACCTGCAGGGTCTCTCATGGGTGCTGTTTCAGTGTTTACAGCCACCTCCATCCCTCTTCCCCTCTTTCGTGCCTTGCCATGTTAGCCACCCCTGAGAGACACAGCAGACTGGGTGGATCCACCAGGTATCAGAGGGAGACAAGGGGCCCAGGACACCTGAGCATTAGCACAGTCACATTGACAAAAAGCCATCCCATCTGCCCCTCTGGGGTTTTGATCTCGTACAGCTTACCAGGGCTGCACCGTTTGTGTTGTTTTTTCTTCCTGGGAGTCTAAAGCAAATCAAGCTCAGATGTGATGTTGGGCTGGTTATGTCTCCTCTGCCTATTCCTTCTTCCCCTATGGTAGGATAAGGTCCTGCCAAAACTCTGTGACTGGAGAGCAGGAGGCTATTTCAAGTCTAGAGCTTAGCAGCCTAAATGAAATAAGACTAGTGTCCTGGGGACTCTTTAGCAGCTCTGTAGCTATATGGATTTAATGATTTATTGTGGATAAGCCAGTCAAGAATCAGTGTCTGTTCTTGAAAAACATCATGATATTCAGGAATAATTCAGTCTTAACAAGCGTGAAAGGCTGGGAAATTCCCAATTCTGAGTAAGACCAGTAAAAATCTTTTTTAGAGTCACATTTCCAGTTTCAATTAAGGGAAGCCTTGTCTCAAACATTCTTTCTTCACTTTCAAATGCATCTTAAAATACCAAATGCAGTTGGGGTCGAGTATACTCTTCAACAAACCAAATGAAACTTTCCCAAAACATGATTGATGAGGTATAGACATTTCATTTCCTCCAAAAAGAGGAAAGTAATCACTCCAATTTTTGCCAAATAATTTCTTTTCAAGATCCACAATTTCATAGAAGGTGTTTTAGTTTTGATAAAATTGCATTTTCTGTTCTACAGAAAGTGTTTTCATCAAAACTTTTCCAAGCATGTTGAGCTGTAATGCTGCAGAAACTTTCCATTCAGGAGGTGCCTCATCCACAGCCATCATCAATTCCTCCCACAGTAGATGCCAGTGTTTGCTGGGAGCAGTGCAATTTCGTCCTTAAGCTGTCTGCATACTCTTGACAGACAGCTATTGTGTCTGCATCAATACAGCTGCTATCTGATAATCCAAATCCCTCATTGTTGTTTCCAAAAGAAAAGCATGCTTCCCTTCTTTCTTTTCATTTCCTGAAAAGTTTTTTTTTTTTTTTTTTGAAAACTAAAAATCAAAACTATTCCCTGATTCAAGAATCCAACACTCAATTGTCCATGGAGTTGTTTCCAATCAACTATTCTGCCTGGAGTTCATATTCTACTTTACTACAGAATAAAGGGGGTTTTGTACATTGCACAAGATCTCATTCCCTAAGGCTACTGCTCATCCTGCAAGCCTCCCCTTCCACATGACAGGCTGTTCCTCCCTGTTCTGCTCTTGGTTAGGACTATCTGAAGGGCAAGTGCTGGATCCCGACTCAGACATTCCCCTCTCAAGTGTCATGCTTTGGCTGGTGCCGCCAACCACCACCATCCCCAGCACGTTGCCTCCAGCTGCCTCGGGGAGATGGAGCCGTGCCCGTTCTTCCGAGAGGAAGCCGGAAGGGTAGATGAGGTTATAAACAATGACTACCTTGTAATTAGCAGCAACACAATTACAAAATACAGGGTTTGAAGGGGCTACATGGTTGCTTCAGATGAGCTCTTGTGCTGGGTGAGCTTACATCCCCAGCTTCAATGCACTGGGCTTATTCGTATTTTGAAATGGACACTAAAGAAGGTTCAGTGTTATAAAGGAGCACTGACATCACATCATTCAAACATCTTTCTACTTTGCACAGACACTTTAAACCATTTACCCATGAAACAACATGTCCAAGGCAGCTTCTTAGCACAGGTCAGATGCTGAATGGGAGGCACATTCCACCCTATAAACATTTAAGCCACCAGTAATTAACTTATCGGAGGCCACGAGTGTCCTTTGGTCTGCCAGTGCCTCCTCCAAACAGACAGGCAGTGGGAGTGGGTTTGTTGGTATGCACCAGGCATTTCAGGCATGAATCCCAGCCTTGTCCCAGCATACCCCAGTACGTGGACACAGCCAGCCGGCGGTGGAAGCCTCACAAACCATGCTCTGAGAACGTGGGCGGTGCTCAGATTCAAAACACGGGCAGCGTGAACAGCGATAACATCAGTATTACAGAAATCTGATAACTGCATTACTGAATCTTACTAAAAAGCCCACAGGGGCTCCAGGAGTGGTTTCTTTTCTGCAGCATGTCTTGCCCAAGCCTGAGGAATGGATTGGCTCCTGCTCAGATCTTGCCCCTGTGAAAAGCCTGCTGCATCCCCACGTTTGCACAGATACTTAGTGCCTTGACAGTCTCCAAGTGGATGAGAAGATATAACTTATCAAAATCCTGTTAGTTGTCCGTAGATAGGATGCAGAAGGAATAGTTAAATTCACTAGCCTTGGGTACAGACCGTAGAGAGCAAGACGAGCTACCATTTTAAGGGGACTTGAACTATATTCAGCTCTCAGTCCTTCAGTCTCCAGCCACCTCAGGACTTCACTTCAGAGCAGACTCCTGAACTGGTCACACATTTCCAAATTAGGGCAAGCATACAGCCAAGTGAAATCAGTCCTCAGAAGTCACAGTTACCTTCTCCTAATATCAGCTTACCAACAAGCACCAGTGGTGTAAAAAACCAGCACCAGTTGTAAGGAAAAGTTGCAGCATAACTTGAGATAGTCCTGAACCACCTTCAACTCCAACCAAAGTAAAATAATCAGGTACAAACCCGAGTGCTGAAAAACAAACAAACCAACCAACAATAAAACCCAGCAGAAAAACACCAACCAACCAAAAAAAAAACCAGTGGTCAGTAGTTGCTCTTGGATGTGCAAATGCACTTGGTGTTTTGGAGCTCTTTGCTCTGTGGCTTTCAAAACTATTTACAAGACGACTGAGAATGTCATTCACATCAAAAATAACAACGGTTTTGTAAAACTGCACATGTTCAAAGGTATGCCAAGTCTTGAATCCACACAACATTTATGGGAACCAATATTCCCCTACATCCCACCACAAAGTACAAATATTAAAGGAAATCTGAAAGCAAGACTCCTTAACTTTAAAATCCTTCTCTTTTAATGGAAAATATTTTGAACAGAGAGAGTAAGAACACTCCAAAGCAACATCCCGGGAAAAGTTTTCCTTTTTCATGTGAAATTTTTATTTTTCAATAAAATCCTTCTCTGCAAGACTCTTCCTACAAGAAAATTTCAACCAGCTCTCTAGTCAAAATATTTGTATAATCCAGGTGGTAATATATAAACACACAAGGAGACTGTGGCAAGTTTAAAATTACTCTCTCAGGAACAGATATGAAGACAGGGCTGCAACTGTGGTGCAACTGCCCCCCATCTGCTTCTCTTCATGACGCAGCCACACTGACAGGCACCATGTCATTAGCATGCCTGTAAGCTTTTCTGGCTGTCCTGTTCTCAACATCTTCAAGAAGCATTTCAGATAATTCATGTTTTCGTCACCTGTATAGTAAGCTCATGAAGCAACTGAGCTTGAGATGTAATGCCTTCCTATTCTCATTGGGACGTACTCTCTCTGCCTTTCCTCCATGATCCACCTCAAGTCCCAACTTAATAGAAAAGTTAAACTTTTGCTGTCTTTTTTCTAAGTTGGCTTGCCTTTTTTTCTTTTTTTGTGAGTAGAGAATCATCTCTACACTCTCTACAACTACCTGAAAGGAGGTTGTAGCCAGGTGGGGGTTGGTCTCTTTTCCCAGGCAACCATCAGCAAGACAAGAGGGCATGGTCTCAAGTTGTGCCAGGGAAGGTTTAGGTTAGATATTAGAAAGAATTTCTTTACAGGGAGAGTAATCAGACATTGGAATGGGCTGCCCAGGGAAGTGGTGGATTCTCCATCCCTGGAGGTTTTTAAGAAGAAACTGGATGTGGCACTTAGTGCCATGGTCTAGTAACCGCAGTGGTAGTGGATCAAGGGTTGGACTTGATCTTGGAGGTCCCTTCTAACCCAGCTGATTCCAGGATTCTATGATCCTGGAATCCTATAAGGACTTTGGCCTGTAACCATTTCTGAAGAGCTGAAACTGTTCGACTAGCATGAGGATCTAGCTCATATTGTCTCATCAGCAGTGCCCAAGCAAGCAGTAGGAGTTCTTTCATTACCTACACCTTTTCCTTAACATCTGCTCCAGTCCTGATGACTCCCTGACAGCCTCTAGCTTGTTCCTGCAAGAATTCCTCAACCTTGTTGTTAGATTTTAAAAAAAAAAAGTGGTTATACAATTAATGCTTTATACAACACATGCTTTAATACACCGATGCTTCTCCATTGCTGTATGCCTTACACTCTCCACCTTACATCAACAGGTTTCATGCCTAAAAAAGCACTGAGGTACAATATTTTAGTCAGAATCCTTTTGAATAAGTAAATAAAGCATGCAGTCAGCAGCGATTTTTAATCTGATACTGCTCCTGTCCCAAGAGCTACACTTTATAAGGCACACCTCAATCGTATCACTTCACCAATATCAGATCTTAAGTCAATATTTATTCCCTAAAGCTATGCGTACTATTTGGCCACCTTATGTTTTGTCTTCTTGTATTTTTCAGATGGAGAATGGTTGTGAGCAGGAAAGACTATTAAAGAAAAAAAGAAAAACATAGCAAAGAAAAGAAAAAAATATGACATACAGTCTCAAGCTCACAAAAACCGTTTGACTCTCATTCTCTGGCTGCTTCAGTTTCATTTCAAGTTGTTTTAGAACACTGTAGCTATTTTGTACCCAAACTACTTCTCACTGAAATCAAGACAAGCTGCATGATTGCCGGATGTTGGCACATCCCTCCACTCCCCCCACCTTTCAATGCAGTCGCTGTCAGACTCGAAGCTTGATGTTAAAGGGCTGCTGCATGCCTGCCTTTTTAACTTGAGGGAGGTTGGGAATCTGTAACTCTGCCAGAAAACAGACTCATTTGTTATTAGCACAGCCCATATTTAGCCATGTGTCTCCCAAGGAAAAAGCACATACTTTCTTCTTAACAAAGCCTGATCTCTGCACAGCAAAGTCCCCGGGGACTGCTGGATCCCATTTTGCATGGCCAAATAAGGTAAAGCAAGAATCTGAAAAATGCAAACCTGGCCTGAAATCGCCCATAGCTTTGAGGAACTATTTTTGGATTTGTTAACCTTTTCTTAAAAATCAGAGGGTGCTGCAAGGCCTTCATTTTATTACTTTTTTCCCTCGAATACTTAACTTCTAGAAAAGTAGTTTGGAACACAAGGGAGCTTTAAGGAGATGAAGCGGTAGGAGACCAGGCCTGAAAGCAGCAGTAGGAAGCAATACTGAAGAAAACAGTGTTAAACTTCACCCAAAATAAAAATGGTGCGATTCACCAACAGGTACTGAAAGGACATTCTCCAGATTACAGGCAAGCACTCTCCTGAAATGCACACAAGAAGGAATCCACTAGTTTACGTAACACACTGAATGTCTCAGAGGATTTTAGTTCTGGCCTCTCATTGAACTTCACTACTCTCCTTCTGAAGGAGTGGGCAGACACGTTTGTTTAAAGGAGAAAATTATTAGGCATTTAAGGGAGAAAGGATAGGATGAATAACCTGTGTCTACATGTGAAACGTCATTGCAAAGACTTCTTCGGGAGGTAACTCTGACTTCATTTTCCTCTGCCCATCAACCATCACAAATACATCTTGTCCTCCAGGACTCTCTGCTTTGTGACCTGCCACATCTGAGAAGCATACAGCTGTTTCACAGGAACCCAGATATTCAAGATCCCCATTATCAATGCACATTGAAACTACAAGCATCTGGGACATGGGAAAAAGCAAGCAGTTTCCTACCATTCCAGCTGAAGATGGAGTTACTTATGCTTTACACAGAGCAAGTGCAAAATAACACCACGTGGGTGATGCAGACATGGACCAAATCTTCATTTAAGGGGGTGGGAAAAGCACGGATTTTTCGACATGCTGAAAAAGTAAAAGCAGAAACTCAGAAAAAAATTGATTTTTGCTGGTTTTTTCCTAACTTGGTGAGGAGTTATGAGAAGTGATTAGGTATTGAGGGCATTATGTGACTGAGAAGCTGCTCCTGGCTTCCCTGAGAAGTGAAGACATTGTCATGCCATGAAGCATTTTCTCTTTTTGATTATCACTAGTACAGGCTTCCATAGGGTGTTTTTAATGCTGACTCAGCACCTCAGCTGGCTAACAGTTTTTGTGGAAGCGTTACACCATTTGAGTTTCCTTAGCACACTGTTTGTTAGTTTTCTGCAGATACTGAGGAAATACCTGTATCCATGCAGGATACAGGAAGGGAGAAGGGAGAAGCAGTTATTCACTTCCAAACCCCTGTGTTCTACAGGAGGTTAGAAACTGAAACTTTTAATGTGCTAACTAATCCCTTTAAGCATTGTCATATTAGCAGCATTCTTTAAAGTCTACTTTACCAAATTAAAGGTGAAAGAACAGCTTTTAAGTTTCTCTTTTCCAGGAAATTATTCAAAGGAAAACTTAGAAAACGTAGCAAAGTGGAAAACCAACAAGTTTAAAAGTGAGAAAGATTTACTTTTTGCCTACAAGGCACCAGGGACACAGGCCAGGTTTAGCCTGGGTCACCACATTCAGGCTCCCAAAACTACAGACCTCATCATACACTTTTGTACCTGAGAAGTCTGTGGCCTACAGCAAAGAATGAAATGGCAATGCTGATGCAGCAGGACCATCCGTGTTTTAAGTGATGGCAATCCCAGACATGAGTACAGACTGGAAGAAGAGCTCATTGAGACCAGCCTGGCAGAAAAGAACTTGAGGATTCTTGTGGATGGAAAGCTGGAAATAAGCCATCAATGTGCACTCGCAGTCCAGAAAGCCAAACACATCCTGGGCTGCATCAAAAGCAGCATGGACAGCAAGTTAAGGGAGGGGATTTCACTGCCTTTGTGAGATCCCACCTGGAATACTGTGTCCAGCTGGTGTCCCCAGCATAGGAAAGACATGGGCCCAGTGGAGCAGACCCAGAGGAGGGCCACGAAGATGATCAGAGGGATGGAACAGCTCTCCTACAAAGGCAGGCTGAGAGAGCTATGGTTGTTCAGCCTAGAAAGAGAAGGCTTCAAGGGAGACCTTGCTGCAGCCTTCCCATACCCTAATGGGGCTTATAAAAAAGAGGGAGAGGGAGTTTTTATTAGGGCAGATAGTGACAGGTCGAGGGGCAATAATTCTAAACTGAAAGAGGGAAGATTTAGATTAGATGTTAGGAAGAAATTCTTTACTGTGAGAGTGGCAAGGCAGTGGAACAGGCTGCCTAGAGAAGTTGTGGATGCCCCATCCCTGGAAGTGTTCAAGGCCAAGTTGGATGGGGTCCTGAGCAACCTGGTCTAGTGGGTGGCATCCCTGCTTATGGCAGAAGTGTTGGAACTAGATTACCTTTAAGGCCCCTTCCAAGATGAACCAGTCTATGATTATGTTTCTGTAGCATAAGAGGAATTTGGAGTTTCCTCCTCCATGGGCAAATTACATTGCTCATCACATGGGACCATGTGCCAACACAAGAGCTTTGGAGTAGAAGGGGCACATGGATTTTAAGAAGCATGACAGGACTTTTAAATTTTTTTTAAACAGTCAAAATTGTGACAACAGAGAAAGGCTGTAATCAGAACACAGACCAGTCTTCCTCAGCCAGAATACAGTTCTCAGTTTGAAGACTGTAATGCTCTTGAGGTGAAAATGTTATATGATTTTAATAAGTGTACAAATCTGAATATCACTCAGTTGTAGGACTCTGAGCTAATTTTGCAGCAGACTTCCACTCAGTGTGGGATTAGGAAATGGAGACAAAAATCCTCCCATCCAGTCCTGCATAATGAAGACACCTCCTCCTTTCCATGCTGATGCTGGTAGGAAGCACCAGTTCCCAAGAGAGGTGAAGATTGGCTCTTTACAGACTCTCTTCCTGATTCTGGGAGCTTAAGGTCTTGGCCTGCTGCATCCTTACCAGGGAGGGCCATAGCATGCCAAATTGGCCAGGACCCAACTCTCCTGCTTGTGGCCAGACTGTGGCTCAGCTGCTGACCTGAGGAGAGCAGGGCTCCATGGGGAGGCCCAAAGGCTACCCCTCTGCCAGCTGGCCAATGGCCAAAGCAGCTCCCTTTCCAAACCAAAGCCAGAAAATACTATGAAGGCTCTGACTCCAGCTTGAAACTAAACACAAAATTGTAGAAGCTTCCTCTTGCTTTTTCACAAGGTTTTAAAACTGAGCAAGGTCCTGTGAAGCTCCTCAAATTATCCCTGTAAAATTTGTGTCTTTGTCTTTAACATAGTAGAGCTTAGGGGTGGGAATAAGGTTGAATTTATGATTTTGTTTAGGTTTTGACTGATAGTAAAACAAGACCAGGACACTTCTAAACTAAAGGGCCCAGAAGTATTAGAAAGCTTTAGCCACACTCACCTCATATTCTGGAAATATTTGTTTGGATTTTTTTCTGGTTTTTTGTTTTTGTTTTTGTTTTTGTTTTTTTTTTATTTTATTTTATTTTATTTTTTAACTGATTCAAGCTGAAGAAGACAACCATGCCACAAAAAAAGATTTCTATGCATAATTAGCAGGATTCCTTATTTAATCTAACTCAGGATTTAAAAAGAAAAAAAGACATGGAAACACAGATTCTATATTTAGACTTAGGAGACAGGAAGAGTCCAGGATTGGACTTACCTGGATATCACATCAGGCCCCAGGTCCTTGACAGAGCTGGCCAAGGTTTCCAACAGAACTGAGCACCACCAAGTGCAACCATGAGTTGCTGTTCTGGAAGCAATCTTGAAAGGGGATTAGGGGGTGGAAAGCATTTGGACAAGAGGCAGGAGGAATATCTTCTGATGGTTGGTCACATCTGGAACCTCACCAGGTACATGCCATCAGCAGTCCTCTGGATGTCCACAGAAAACTGCCAAGCCCAGTTCTTTGCCTGACATTTCTCATGCTACCACACCACATACAACCATTCCCAGAGAAAACACATCAAAACACAAGACACACACACACACACACACACACACAGAAACCCCCCAACAAAACAAAAATACCCAAACCAATGCTTGTTCTACTTCTGCTAGCTGGAGTGAATGAAATGAAACAGATCTTTGTGTACGTTTACTATCTGTGTGCTTCAGTACAGAACAAAAGAAAACTTTATGCTTAAAATCTTCCCTATAAATCCTGTTTAATTCATCAGAATGAAGGATTGGAGTGGGGACACATTTTCAAATGCTGTACTGGAAACAGAGCTACACATACGTTTAAAGTTCAGGGTGTTTATATGACAGGCTTGGGACTTAGACTGACAAAGCTGATTATTTTTTCCTCATACTCAAGCAGGCTAATGCTCTGTGTGCTTGTCCAGGGCCTGGATCACAGCATCCAAGTGCAGGTCTTAAGTTACCCAGTCGAAGCAAACAGATTTGGGGTTTGGCTTCATGCACCGTCCAGGCTGAATTTCAGCTGGCTTTGCTTGAGATCCACCTCCATTCTCTGTAGCTCTTCAGGCTCAGCACTCAGCCCTACTCTCCCTTCACATGCTTGGCCTCCTTCATCCTTACAGTTGGAGTTTCCAATGAGTGTCCTGCCTTCCACTGATGAGCCAAGGGCTGAAGCACCTCTCCTACGAGGACAATCAGAGGGAGTTGTGGTTGTTCTTCCTAGGAAGACCTTATTGTGGCTTTTCACTTCTGAAGGGGTCTTGGCTGTGCTGGGTTAATGGTCGGACTTGATCTTAGAGGTCTTTTCCAACCTTAATGATTATGATTATAAGAAAGATGAAGACAAACTTTTCGGCAGGGCCTGTTGCGATAGGATGCGGTGTAGTGGTTTTAAACTAGAAGAGGATTGATTTAGATTAGATATAAAGGAAAAGGTTTTTATAATGAGGGTGGAAAACACTGGAGCAGGTTACCCAGAGAGGTGGTGGATGCCCCATCCCTGGAAACATTCAAAGTCAGGCTGGACAGGGCTCTGAGCAACCTGGACTAGTTGAAGATGTCCCTGCCTAAAGCAGAGCAGTTTGACTCAATGGCCTTTAAAGGTCCCTTCCAACTCAAACTCTTCTATAATTCAGCAAAAGGAACCAATCCAGAGAAGGTAACACTAGCCAAGATGTACAAAGGATAGGAAAGAAAGAAAATCAGGGAAACAGGAGACAAAAGAAAAAAAAAGCAAATCCACATCTAAGAGACTATTTTGTTTAGTTTCTAAAAGAATGCTTCTGGAAAAAAGATTTTTAGCTTTGGGCTTGGAGTACATAACGGCCAACATCCTGTTTTTACCCCAAGGGTACTCCAGGTTAGGAGTTCTCATAGCTGGGGAATACAGAGAGCTGGTGGGCCTCTGAGGGAACCTGGAGACCACACCACTGCTCTGAGGTTGGGAATTCAAAGCTCTATGACAAGGAACAACATGGGGAAAAGCTGATCCAAGAAGTCTGGGGATCGGTGGTGCAGCTTGAAGCCAGGCTCGTTCTGAGCACCAAACAGGCATGCTTTAGTTTGCAGAGCTCCCCAAATAAATTGCAATTTTGTACATCAGTTTACAGGCAGAGGAAATCCTCCTTTTTTGGTTTCCACCCTCCCACATTTTCCTCCTTCTCCCTAGAAGTTTTTACCCTCACAGTAAGCCAAGCATCAAATGATTTCAATGTGTGGTTATGCTCAGAGAGGGCAGGGACCCTGGGGAAGCAGACAGGGTGGGGAATCCATGATTGTCACCTTTTCTTTTCCCCGTGACTCAGTTGCAGGCTATTCCAACAAGACAAATGAACTACTTTCAATTCAAATCAATTTTTAAATGAAAAAGTTGTTAAAATCAATATAAGTATTTTCACATTTGACTGTAAAGATTAAAGAAAGCAGATCTTTGTAAAACAGATTCAAGTGACCAGCAAAGACATCTGAAAGGCATTTTATCAGCTGCTGAGCAGTATTTACTTATGAAACTGTTCTAATTGTTTTGGAATGTGCACCCTGGCTGCTGGAACAGCTCACTCCTGCTGATACACTGAGCAAAGTAATACTGGCTCATAGGACATGCCACTTTTATACAGCATTCATTCTTCATTCTGAAGGTGAATAGCATAAAATTTGAAAAGAAAAAGCAGCAAATACCTCATAAACAGTGACTTTTGCAGAGTTGAGCTACATGTTTCCAAGAGCATCAACTCATCAGCAAAATTAATCATTGCCATGACTGAAATCCTCACAGATCAGTAATTTAGAACTAAACCCATCTTGCAGCTGGAGATCATGTGGGTGAAAACTTATTCCTGCTGCCCACTAAATCAGTGCCGGAGTCAATATATAGTATGGAAGAAGTGGTGTGTCCTGGCCACAATAAAGCCCTGCTATTAGCTTGCAGTCTCACCCTCCCTTAGTAGTTAAGCACTGAAGGTCTTGGCAGATCAAAGAAAATCTGCTCAATCTTGCCTTAATCTTCTAAAACTGAAGCAGAACTCTGGTCTGCATTACACATGCCCAGGCTCAGTAACAGCCTACCAAAAAAACAAATTGGTAATAGCTCGGTCTTTAAGACAAAGCAGTCCCAAATACTGAGTCACAACCTGGAAAGTGTAGTGGTTTGAATGGCACTCAGTCTCTCTGCATCACAAAGTCCCAGTGTACTTTACCCAGCAGAGCTAGAAAAGCACGGAATAATTGCTATTATGCATGTTGATGTATAGAACATGGAAAATAGAGGACAAAGGACAAATCATCTTGATCCTCCTAGCATTGATGCAGAAGTGAATCACTATAGATGCACAACAGCCAAGTCAGTTCCATTGGCCTGGGCCAAACTTTATAAACAGACTTGTAAACTTCACATGCTTTGAGTTGACTTCATAGGAAGCAGGAATGTCACACACCCCTCCTCCCACCCTCCCTTCCAAAGCCTGAGCTAACAAAATCCTTGGAAAAAGCAGCTTCAGACAAAACCAGGCCAGGCTTGGAGATAAACAGTCCTGTTCAGAGCCCATGGACCGGGCTACAACAGTCCTTCTTCAGTACTGAGTTGTCCAACACAAGATAAGTGCTCCAGTGTGTGTGATAGTAACCTCGAATTATCTTCTGCACGAAACATTGCACACACACTGAAGTTTGTGCTTTGTGCAGACAAAAGGGCTGTGGTTTTTTAAAGAGCACGGTATTTGCTAAGAGGGCAGGTAGGATCTCCATTTGGGAACAGGCAGATCTTGGAGAAGGGTGAAGGTGAGACAGGGTTAGAGTCTCTCACCTGAGAGGGCTCTTCTCATTTCTGACTCATCCAACAAGCAAGTTTCTTGAGTTTTCTGCCTGACATCCCATCCAGGTCTTCTCCTGCTCCATGAGGGAACTGTTTGCAGTTCTCTCTGCATCTCTTCTCCAGATCCAAACCATATAGGCAGTCCTCAACCTCCTCAACTTTGATTGGCACTTCAGCTGCTGCCCCTTTGCTCTCCTGCTGTCAGTCACAGCCTGCCTCTGCTGATCAGCTACATGATCCATTCCTGCTCTCCTTTCACCAGGGCAAGGGGAAATGTCTCCTAATTTCCTGCTTTCCCCTGCCTTCCCTCAACCATCCACAGTTACCATTTCTTTTTGTTTTGTTTCCTACAGCCATTTTTTTTTTTTAACAGCTGGTTTGTTTTCTTACTGGAAAGCCTTTTTTGGCCTTAAGGCAGCATGAACTTCTCCCTGTTTTCTCCTGCTGAGAAGGGACATGACCTAAAGGTGAGAGCTTTGAGGCTGCAGAAGAGATTTCCTTGCACGACCTTTTTAATTCTTGGCCTCCATTGCTTCAGTCAACACCACAAGTGCCTTCTAGTATGACAATCACCATTTGTTGCTTAGGAATTAAACATTGACTAAACACATCATTCTGCATAGGCCATTGAACTGGAAGAATGTTTAGTGAGCTCAGTAGCTAAAGCTTTATTAACCATCTCTGGTGACCTTCTCCTTTGCCTTCTCCAAGGGCTTGAAGACTTTCCAAAGTGCTCCTTCTATAATCCACAATGCTTTTAAAGCTCTAACATCCCCTCCCCCCCCAAAAAAAATAAAGTTCTGCCAGCACATAGATGCTAACTTATCCATCCCACCATGGTATAAAGTTTTTAGTTCCACACTTCATGCTGTTCTGAGTTCTTTCCAAACCGGTTTAGCACCACCCACAGCACATCTACTGCTCCTTCTGCCACACCAGTAAGTTTAAGTGCTGCACTACAAGTAAAAAAAAAAAAAAAAATTCTTTTCCTTCCTTAAGCATGCCTGCAATGTTTAACAGTGCTCTAGAGCACAGGTCAGCTAAAGGTGTGTTGAAACAGAACAACTAACAGACAGGACAGCAAGTGGAGTTTTACAAATACCAGCAAATACAGTCATCCAGCAAAATAACAGAAGTCCAAAATACCCCTGGGGTAGGATGCCCCCTCCTAAGGTATCAAAACCAGGGTGAAATGTGTCATGGGATAATTATATTCTGAACAGAAGTCTGGAAAGCCTACTAAACTACGAGCTTCTCACTCTGGTGCTTAAAAGCAAGCAGGGAGAAAAGTGACACAAGAATTCCTTGCATTTTCTGAATTCTCCTCTTCCTTTACTTGGCACATACGAAAGAGAAAAGCACAGGAGACAAGAGCCCACATTTCCCTCAGATTCAATGCTATTAATACATCCTGCTCTCATCAGATCAGGAAGAAAAACTTTGATGAGTGTTAGGTGGTCTTTTGTGGCTGTTATTCAATAAAACCCAACAAAATAAGAGAGCAGCTCTACCACCTCCCCAAAACTGGACTCTGTTCCATTTAGTGGCATCTTGCCAATGCTAACAGTTTAGTAGGACAGCTAAGTGCTTTTGAAACTAAAATGCAGCTTTCAACACTATTCCTAGACCAATCAGATCTGGAAGAAACCCATCAGTCTGAACACTGTCTCAGCTTGAAGCCAGAAGGCCATACCTAATTAAGTTCTCCTGGGGGACATGGCTACACATGCCAGCTCCCTTTAGTTAGGAAAAGAACAACACCAGCATTAATGATGAGATTCTCTGGACAGAGCAGATGGACTCTGACCATCAGGAATCCAGCAAGACAGAAACGAGACAGAGGTCTAAGCATGGATTTGAGATTGAGGAGACACTACCTGCTGGCCTTTCTTCTCCTGTCCTACCATATACAGGAGTCTTCAAGAGAAGAAGGAGGTGTGGTGCCCTAAGATATTAAGAGATGGTATCTGGAAGCATGTACTTGAGCCTAACTTTGACCCTGGGGGTCCACATTCCCCAGGGGGGTGTGTCACAGGAAAAGCCAGGTGGGACAGCACCCCAGCACTTCATGAAAGGCATTCTTGAGTCTGCATGTGGGAGTTTGGTTTCAGTCTGCTTAGACTAGTACCTGAATCAGACTACACACTTGCAGTCCGCAGCACTTGAGCAGGAGTGTTTCTCAACCTTTAATGAATGTAGTGCAACACCTCTGTCATCTGGGCAGGTATAATGATCACCATGGTCATATTCAGCATATGAGAAGGTAGCCATGGTTTTCTTCTAAAACATAATGCAGGTTTTTCAGTTTGCCACTTCCAAAACTTTGTAGTTTTGGCAAGGGTTGAGACTCACGAAGAAATTCCCACCTATGGGTTCTGCAGGCACAAAGGGTGCATGAAGACCATTAAAGCTATAAATGCCCAAACAAAGCAAGACCCCAGGAACAGAACGAGGCAATTGCATATCTCTAATAAAGCACATGGTAGAGACCTGGGGCACCACACTGGTGAGCCTCTAGAATCTACCAGCCCATGTCCCACAGGAAGCAGGAGGGACAGCAATACACACCTGTCTGTTCAATATTGCATTTCAGTGGGCATAAGGACAGTAAGAAGGATTTTTCTTCTCTTTCCTAAAACACTCTAACCAAACACAGCTAGTGGGGCAGGAAAACAAGGATTTCAAGCTGGCTGATTGTTAGCCATCTACAAAAGCACACACATTACTGGGTAGTCCAGTGTCCTCCTTTTCCTCTAAAAACCTTGCTCTAACAGCTTCCACAGCCTCTTCTGCTCCAAGAGTCATAGGATAGTAACAGAGTAGAGAACAAAGTCACTGGTCAATCCTTTCATTTCACTTTTGGGTAAGCCTAATTCCACTATAATCCTGACCTTGAGAAGCTGGTTCTCTAGTGCATTTATTAACACTGCCTGCATTATCCTTCAGCCTTGGAAAGGGGACAAACCTAGCCCCAAGACAGGAGGAAGGAACATGTGGAAGGGAAATTATACTACTTAAAAGTTCTTGGCAATAAATGCAAGAAGACAAGATTGTCATTATCTAGTTTATTGCCATAAAGAAGTAATTTTTTAGTAGTCTAGTTTTTAATAAATCTTTCCAGAACATGGCAGTCCAGTAGCAATTTAGGAACACAATCCCCCTTGTGCACAAAATCCAGGTGATATGAAGATCATAGAATGGCTTGAGCTGGAAGGGACCTAAAAGCATGTCTAGTTCCGACCACCCTTCCATTAGAGTAGGGTGTTCAAAGCCCCATCCAGCCTGGCTTTGAACACTTCCAGGGATGGGGCATCCACAACTTCTCTGGGCAACCTGTTCCAGTGCCTCACCACCCCCACAGTAAGAATTTCTTCCTAGTATCTAATCTAAACCTACTCTCACTTTGAAGTAATTCCTCCTTGTCCTGTTACTATGTGCTCTTCTAAAAAGTCCTCTGCAGCTTTCTTGTAGATTCCCTTCAGGTACTGGAAGGCTGCAATTAGATCACCCTAAAGCCTTCTCCTCTTCAGGCTCTCAACTCTCTCAGTGTTTCCTCATAAAATGGGCACCACTAATCTCTTTCCAGATTTAGCACTACGAAAAACAATTACTTGGCAGGGGTTTCTAGGATCCTCCAAATTACATAGACTCTACTACTGTAAACTGTCCTGCAGCATCCTTGCCCTTCCTTTGTGGACATATTTCAGGAAACCTGAGTTTTAGACTAATTCTGAATCTTAAAGCCTGGAGCGATATGTCTGGTTTCAAGTGTTTTTGCCAGCATGGCTGCACAGTGAACATATCCAATGGAAAGGGGCAAAACCAGTCTTGAGAAATACCAGTTCATCACTCCATATACATGGTTGTGGTGAGCAACCAAGGAGACAACCTGCTGAGACAGCCTCAGACAGTCCTGTTACTAAGGGCAGTTTTCAAGACAGATTTATGGAGGGTCAGAGGGGATTATCTTTGCAGTACACTTTTTTTTTTTTATTTTGGCAATGACCAAAGCACATTTTTCAGCAATATCCGCTACCACACAGGATGAATTGGCCAATTCTGATGTTCAAACTCACAATTCCTAAGAAATGCAGAATTAGAGAAAAAAAAAACCCTGTTGCTATTTAGGCTGTCATACTAGCAACTGTTATTTTTCTCAGGAGAAACACCTGGCACATCGTATTTTATTTGCTGCCAGAGTAGTCTTTCAAAAGATGCAATCAAATAAAATTCAGAACATTTACAAATGTGGAACTGCATTTAACATATCAGATGAACTTTGTACTGGATATGATTCAGAGATTGAACTTTGTGTAATAATTTGTTCTGTCTCAAAAAAGCACCCCCAACTGAGAGCTTTATTTTCTGTTCCAAAGGGCAAGTTACAGCACCATCACTGCTGCATACCTTTACTCCTCCTCCCTTTCCACTGCTCCAGCCTCTCTTTCTGAGGATGGTTTTTGTTTCTTTCTTGCACTTGTGATTTTAGGTTTTTCTTCCAGCAATTTCAAGCTGGAAGAAAACCTAAAAATACCAAAACCCAACCCCTTGCTCAATTGCTATGAACAAAAAGCAAAGTGAATTGCTCAGTAATAGAATGTTCAAGAAAAATATTTTTACCATCTTTAATCCTCATTTACACAGACCTTACCAAGTAAACACTGTGTTTTTGTCCAGCTGATCTGCCAGAGGATGACTGATGAAGGGAGGAACACCCCCTAAGCAGTCTTATTTTCCTTTTCTTAAAGTGTATTGGCAAGAAGCAGCACGATAGAAAACAACTCAGCTATCGATTTCTTCTGTATGTTACATTCTTGAGTGTTCAATCCAAGAGGAATTTGTATTAGTTACAAACACATCTGAAGTGCCAAGGTGCTGTGCCCCACAGCAGAGTGAGGGCCTGGGGGGACATGGCTGGTCCAGCCATTTGTCTGCCCCTCTGCTGAGCCACCCAAACAGCATCTGCCACAAACAGTATCAAAACTTCCTTGTGATTATAAGAGATGAAACACCAAAGGCTTCTACAACTCTGATCAAACATTGAAATTGCCCTTTCAGACCCAAGCATGAGATACCAACTGGGCTTTGCACAGACCAGCCAAGCTTTTAGGCCATTTCAGTGAAAATTGAAAGCCTTTGCATGAAGACCAATACATTGTTCAGCATCTCCTGAGTCACCAGATCCTTTTCAAAGGTTCATCCATCTGCCTCAATGTCTGTGCTAGCATTGTCATACAGTTTCCACTTCATGCAACTACCCACTGGTTTGCTTGATGTTCTAGTGCCTGAGGTACCATCAGTCACTTCCTTTCTTCCACCCAGACACTGCTCACTACAGATAAAGCATGAGAAAACTACCCTTGTACCAATTCCAAATTACAACGCAGGCTAAGAAATCGTATCTTGCAACAAAAGGGTTGTTTTATTTTTAAACTACTGAAAACAAAAAATAATCACAAAACAGACCAGAGAAACATTCACCTCTCTGAAGTGCTACCCAACTTACAACCGTATGCAATTTGAGCCCATAGATTATACTGAAAACTTTAATCCACAAATTTGGCCATGTAAGCACTTCTGCCACAAGCATGTGCTCCCACTGGTTGCTGAAAGGAATGGTACCAACTCACTGAGGCAGAATTTTCTGTTGAACCTGCAGACATAAACCTATACAGCTACTTGTACGACAGTAGCTTCTCCCTTGAGCAGGCTCTGCATCATCCCAAAGTTTTTCCCCCAAGGTATATTTACTTCTGCTGCAGATAAGAGACATACAAGAAACAAACCATTTTCTACTCTAAACAACCTTCAATTTTAATTTAAAGCAAATCTCTGAATGGAGATTCCTTAACAGATAATTAATCAAGTTTGAAAGCATGATTACCTTAACAGCTTATCCATTCAGCAAGATACCTGTTTAATGATCCTGGTCACACTCACCATCTTTTCTAGGAGAATCCACTTTGTCTTGACTTTAGGCAGTGGCACTGCTATCAGCTGAGCAGAGCAGAAACAAGCATTAAACTCTGATCCCCAAAAAGAGCATCTGGGCTCACCAACCAGCAGTAGTTCAAAACTCACTTGGCTTCTTCCTCCAGCATTTGCTCACCTGAGACCTCGACAAACTGACCCTGCTTAGTACATTTAAATTGGAGAGAGGTTTTTTGGTTAAATGCTTGTATAGCCTAATGCAAGTGCCTGGTGTGCCACCTATCTGATCAGAAGAATCAGTGGCATTCCCATTACTCAGCTCCAGAGCCTGACAGCATTTTCCTCACCTTCCAGCTACAGGTGAAACAAGAGCAGCTGGCAGCATACACCAGGTTTCAAACTGGCTTTCCTTCAGACAGCATGGAAGAGTTGATCCTCCACAGCTAAAAAAAAAAAAAAAAAAAA
>NW_016690201.1:1987818-2018595 GCF_001604755.1 Lepidothrix coronata | reverse complement strand
GTTGAGTTAAAAACCAAGGCTGGAATAAGAATTTGTCAGAGAGAAAAGCAAAATAAAAATAATAATAAAAAAAAAAATCTTATTTTCCACTGCCAAAAAGAACTGCATTTTGAACCAATCTGAACTTTGAATGAAGTTTTGGGTCAGTGCTGTTCCTCACATTAGACAATTTCTCTGTGCTTAAATAACCACTGAAAATTTGCCTGAAGTTTTGTCCCCAACAGTGGTCCTCTGACCAAAAAATTTGCTTATTAGGGATTGGTAACAATGTGTTGAAATCAAGACGAAAGTCTTACTAAAACTTCATATGGACTTTGTATGAAATACTGCAAAGTCAAGTAAATCTGAAGTCCCACATGCTCTCTAAACTTCCATGGGTAACCCAATTTTAAATCAAAATGGCCACATCCTCTATCTGTCTACTGAAGTCCTAAACCCTAGGCTGCTAGATGATACAGCAATGAACTCTGACACCTGAGACAGGTATGCAAAGAAAATATTTCCAAAGGCTTAGCCAGATGAGAAACAAGATAAGCATCTTGGCAGAAGCCCTACTTCTGTTTGAGCCAGAAGTTCCTGCTCAAAAGTACTTCTTCAACCTTACAGCATAGGTGCTTTGTCAACTCCAACACGCTAACTCAGTGCAAACACACCAGAAGACAGGATGTGTTGGGAGCAAAGATAGCATTTTCTCATTGTTCCTGTCTTCTCCAAAGAGTCCATTTAGCAGAATATGGGCCTTTTTGCAGTCAGCATTTCTGCTCTGAATCATAGAATCATAGAATTACCAAGGTTGGAAAAGACCAAGATCATCAAGTCCAGTGCAGCGCTGCTGTGCTCAGTATTAAACAATGTTCTCAAGTGCCACATCCAAACACTTTTTGAACTCTTCCAGAGGTGGCAACTCCACCACTTCCCCGTTCAGTCTGTTCTCATGCTTTACAACCCTTTCTGTGAAGAACTGTTTCCTAACACCTGATCTAAACCTCCTCTGGTGCAGCTTGAGGCCATTTCCTCTTCTCCTGTCAGTTGTTACCTGGAAGAAGAGACCAACTCCCACCTCACTACAACCTCCTTTCAGGTAGTTGTAGAGAGCAATAAGGCCTCTCCTGAACCTCCTTTTCTCCAGGCTAAGCAACCCTAGAAGACTCCCAATCTCACATCTCTCACTGCCCACAGCACCCCCGAAATATGTCTTGCCAGCACTGTCTCCAGCAAGATCCTCATCATCCCAGCAGAGCACATGCACACAGGTATCCCTTCAGTTCTTGAGATAAAACTCAACAGCAGGATTTTTTTTTATTTTTATTTTTTTAAATAACAAAAGAAAACACTAACTCCCAGTTTCACAGTTCAATGTATTAGGACAGTAAGAAGCCAAGAGATTGTCAGTCTGCAAAATCCAGTAGTGACTCCTTTTCTGTTTTCACCTACAAGGACACAGTAAGAAGCTAAGTAGTCACACATGTAACAACTATCTCCCTACTACTTCCCATCAAGGATACACACAGAGATCTACTGTGCCTCAAATGTGCCCTTGAATTGCACATGGCAGCAATCAGTGCAAGGAGAACAGGAATGCCATCAGTGTGCTTGGCATTCTGTGTTGCATATTAGGAAGAGAAAGAACAGTCATAAAACAATATATAAGTAACCTGAATCTATAATAACAAACCATATGAATAATTATTCAAGAACATGCAATTCAAGTAAGTACTTTGCCTCAAGCAGCTGCTCTTTTCCTGGCTTTTCCTCTCCCAGCACCTACCAAATAGTCAAGAAGTCAGAACAACTCTTCAGGGGGAGTTTTCTACCTAGACTGTTTAAGAGTAAACCCTACTGCTTTGGGGATATACGAGCAAGACTGAAGCACTGTATTCACCAAATGTATGTCTACATCAACAGCAAAAAACCCCCAGCTTTCTCCTGTGTTCATGTCAATCTTTATTTTCCTCCAGCTCACACATCCCTGATCTCACAGTCTGAATTGCTCACACTGACCTCAGGAACAGACTACTCAGAGTCAGACTATTGCCTGAGTGTCTCAGCATGAGCTGCAGCCACTGTCACTCACCTGCCAGACCTGCTCCACTCTACTGCCTGAAACTGGGCCAAACACTGCCACACCTTCCACCTGGGCACTGGATGCAAACTACTGCCCTACTTCCTTGACCCTCCCTTCCTGCCCAGCTCACCTTTTAATTTTGTAATGCTGCAAAATAGAGTCCACAGCCCAAAGTTCAAGCCTAGATGAGCTCCATCTTTCAAAGCATGAGGAGGTCTGAATATGTTTTGGTGTTGTGTCAGAGAGATAAGCCTGTTATATGGGTAGCTTTGCTCTGTGTAACAGAATAGAAGAAAGATAGTTCATATCGCTTAGGATGGTTTAGGACTACCCTAGGACCAATTTGAAACACCAGCACTAACATTGCCCAGAATATCCATGGGAGATATCCTGTCACAGACAAGTATTATCTGCCAAGAGCCCAACTCACTACTTGAGACTGTCAGGTTCCTCACATTAGAAGCACAACATCAGCACTGCTCTGAAAAGACACATGAGACTCCTCAGACAGGCCAACCTTACAGAAACATTGTTCTCCCCCCACACATACTTAACCATTAATCCTAAAGCTGTTTTCCATTTCTTCTCCCTCTGCTAACACTCTTAACACCTAACATGCCATTATCTATTTCAAGAGGCAAGAGCTAACAGCAAGTATGTTAGAGAAACTGCTGAGTTTGCACTTAAAAATGTCTAACCAAAGCCCTGAGTTGCAACCATCTCGTTTCTATCCAAATAAATACAGCAGAAGGACCAATGACTCAGTCATTCCTGTGCATGCACAATACAAGTATTGGTTAAGTCCAATAAATCTCTTTTGAGGTAGATATATACAGTACAAAATACATTAAGGGTCAAATGCAAACATCATATTCACTTCATCTTCTTGCCTTGTCTTCCAGTTCTGCAGGAAACCTTGCAAACATATTATTTCTGCCTAATCAGTATTCAAGCCAGGTTTTCCTGAGTTCTGAGCTCTAAGACAATTTGCAGCTACACCACCACTGAAACCAAATCCATACACGTAATGCTATCATGGAGTTTCAGTTGGGGCCACGAGTAAAGTAGGCTAACACAAAATACAGCTAAGGAAAATCCAGGTATTTTAAATAAATTTGCACACTAAACAGTGCTGTTCAAAAAAAGGTTCCAACAGTTTCATCAACAAGAAAAAAAAAAATAAAAACCTTCTGCTGAGGTTTTCAAAGGAAGTATTAAACTAGAAATTTGAGCTTAGTTCCCAAAAACTGATTTTTATCACTTGTCCCCCGTCACTAGAACACAAGAGGAAAGGAGAAAGACAGCTTGAGTGACAGGCAGTCCCCTACCCCCAACTCCCTTAGAGAAAGGATTCAGTTAAAAAATTCAAAGAACTCTAATGAAAACCATGCAAACAACAGATAAATCAGATTACAGTCTGCTCAGAATCCAGCCAAGGTTCATATGGAAGGTTTGCAAACCTTTAGATAAACTTGTCCTAAGTTTAGAGTTTGTGACAAGCAAGCAAAGAGGTTTGAGATTTTTCACAGCTGTCAGACCATGATGGCAGACACAGGATACAATAACAAAAATAATAAATCTTGAGATTCACTTTTCTTTTGAATAAAATATCCATAAAAAATGATCCATTCTATTATAAATAAGCTTAGAGATTAATACAAATTCATATTCAGTGAATAATTAGTGCACCAACAGTTGCTTTAGAAAGATGACTGAGGAGAGAAGCATCTGCTAATCAGTCATTTTTGTGCTTAATCTTTTTTAAAAAAAAAAACAAAGGTAAACCAGACTGCAGGACTGCTATCAGCTAGTGAATTAAGTGCTGATAAGCACCAACATGCGATTGCATTGGCGCAAACACACATGGTCATATCTTGTTGTGAACAAACAAAAATGAGCATGACTACAGAAAGAAGCAGCACTGACACCTGCCTGTGCTTCTATGACTATTGCTTACTTTGTCATAAGCATGTGAAGGCTGGAGAAATTTCTCCCCCATAGCTACAAGCACAACTTGCAAGTCCTATTTCAAAATTCATTGTCACATCACAAGTCACAGTGATTCAATATTTAGGCTTTATGCAGTCCCTGTCAACTCCAGTTCTTTGAATATCAAGTAATCCCCCATTTAGCCCACCTTCTTCCAGAGAAAGGCTGTCTGGGTGAGAAACTTTCCCCAAAGAAAAACCAAAGGATGAAAAAATCCAAGTAACCAACAAGCAAAAGAGAAAGGTTGCGCTGTACATTCTCAAATGTCCCAACAGGAATTCAGACTTGTGAGTTATAATCTTCAAAATCTGAAGATAGAAATATTCTCCAAATTAATGACAAAAGAAACACAAACAAAAAAGAAACAAACATGGTTGCAATAAATGTATTGAAGTATTAAAGTAATATAAAGAGGTCCAGAAGAAGCATTTGGACTCCAAAGAGGAAGAGTGGGACAAGCCTTCACCTCTCAGGCCCAAAGGACAGTTTGGATATTTAACAGTGTTAACAGCTTCCCCCTGAACAATGGCAATATTGTCCCTTCAAGTAAGTCAGAGGTAGTGTCTAAAACAGCATAATGAACACAGCAGCAGCCCCCAGCTGGGCCCAGCTATGCCTGAGGTGGCCCAAGAACAATACCATCTCAGCCAGCCTGGCCAGACCGCTATGGGATCAGCAGCAATCCTTGGAGTGAGCCGTGGTGATGGGAAACAAGCAGGATGCACACACAAGGGCACGGTGAGCCCAGTCACCAGGGAGATGCGCCCCACAATCGGGTACATCTGCTCCAGAGGCCAGCCTCTCGTTGGCAGGCAGGGACTGCACCAGACGGCAGCAGATGTGTGCATAACTTAGTCAAACACTTAGCACAGACAGACACGCAGCAGCACTCAGACAGTACTTTGTTCCACTCAGGTCCACACATCGCCAGGAGCGGGGACCTGGCTGTACGTGATGTCTAACCACGGTTCCTCTAGGACACTTTTTTTTTTTAAATGAATGGAGACTACAATGGGTTTCACTTGATAAGTAAAACACTGAGCATAGTTCAAAGATGTCCACTGATGAGCACAATCAGGATTTAGATGTAGATTCATCCTCTTCTAAAAGGAGGTCATTCAGTGCAATAACTGTAGCAGCAAAGTCAACCAGCTCCACAAAGTCCGAGGTAATTATGTTAACACCCATAACACCGGGCTTCTGTTCTTTCACCCAATTCAAAATCATGGGCAGGTTCCTAAAGAAATTGAAATAAAGAAAATTAGACACTTTAAAAGAGACACTTCTCTATACTTACTCTACTTACTTCAAACACAACATGCTGTTTACAAAATATATTATCTCATGTCTGTAATCGGGTCCTGACTGCCACCAGCTGATGAGACGAGTGCTTAACATAGCACATGGTCATTAGCTATCAAATACTGGTCAGTTATCAATCCAAATTAGCAGGCATACAAAACATTTGTGAACTCTGTATTCACTGAGCAGACTGTGCTTCAGTGTTCAACATTACACTACAATTTTCTCCAACCTGGTTTGTTTTCACCTGAGCACGTGTTAAGTCAAAAGCTCAATTTCACAGCAGACTGCAGTGTAGCACAAAGCAAAGCTATATCTGGCTTGAGATGCTCCCCTGCCCATTTCTGCCTTGGGGTCGGCAGGAAAAAAGTTGGAGGCAGCATTTCTACAAAACTCCTTTCAGCTTCCAGACCCACCCAAAACAACGGGATCAGTGAAACCAAACCCAGAATCAGGCTGTCAGCTCTCTAGGGGTTTTGAACGTCCTGCTATACATCACTGTAACCAGAGGAAGGTGAGGTGTGTCAGGAACTGAGTTAAATGGAGTTAGAAATTCTACCATGGGGAAAAATTTCAAGTAATTTCTTGGACACAATGCAAGCCAGGAGTCTACATCAGCTTTTTTGCACTTTAATATGCAAACACCAGGTTTTTCGGCAGTTAGACAAATGGATAAATACATTAGCATTATTTCAATTAGTGCCATAGCACCCATACATTATTTGTGAAGATGGTAGACATGCAAATTAGCTAGCAGGGTGATAAAGAAAAAAACCACATCCACAAAAATTTAAAAAACACCCCACCACACCTCTTTCAGGAAGATTTTAAAAATCTTATCAAGAACCAAAAGAAAAAGAGAACTTGAATGAAGGCATAATTACTGCCCCTGTCAAGGGACACATGAGACTTCTGCTGGCTAAGTGTGACTGTTGCACGTTTCTCCTTTAACAAGAGCTCAAGAACATTTAAATATTCATATTCAGGGCAAAATTTCCATATGAGAAGGCAGACATCTACATAAAATGCAAAGACTGATTTGCACATCAGCTAGCTTGTGTAAACGTACAGGAGCAATCACGCTTTAGCAGACGGCAGCATCTATTAAATTTTCAGTTTACTTGCAAACAAGGGGTAAGGATAGGGCTGAAAGACAGGGATGGAGCGAAGGCAGGCTTCCAGCTGATGGTGGCTTACGGCCCAGATCCGTGCCAGGAGTCGCTTGAAAAAAAAACCGGATGTTTTAGAGCCGAAAGGCGGTTCGATATCGGCTGTAACCCGCAGACCGCGGCCGCTGTACCGCCCAGCACCAGCCCGGCGCCGCACCCCGCTCACGGCCCCCGAGCGCCGCCCAGCGCCGAGCGCCCGCACAAACCCGGAACGCCCGCTGGGATGGCTGATGTTTCGCCAGATTAATGCCCGTAAACAGGAAGCAGACTGAAAAGTCCGTGATGTATACCGCCACCTTACTTGACAGAATCGCCTGGGTTGGAAAGCATATTAAAAGGTCATCTCATTCCTACCCTGCTGCCACGGGGAGGGACACTGTACACTAGACTAGTTTGCTCCCAGGGATGGGGCATCCACAACTGCTCTGGCTTCACCACCCTCACAGTAAAAAATTTCTTCCTAATACCTAACCTAAACCTATTCTCTTGCAGTTTAAAGCTATTCTCCCTTGTTCTGTCACTACATGCTCTTGTATGAAGTCTCCCTCCATCCTTCTTGTAGGCTCCCTTCAGGTACTGGAAGGCTGCAATTAGGTCACCCTGGAGCATCCTCTTCTCTAGGCTGAACAATCCCAATTCTCCTGGCATTTCCTCACAGGAAAGGTGATCCAGCCCTTTAATGATCTTCATGGCCTCCCCTCTGGACTCACTCCAACAGGTTGATGTCCTTCCCATGCTGGGGACCCCAGAGCTGGACACAGCACTCCAGGTGGGATCTCATGAGTGGAGTAGAGGGGCAGAATCAGCACCCTCAACCTGCTGCCCATGCTGCTTTGGATGCAGTCCAGGATGTGTTTGGCCTTCTGGGCTGCAAGTGCACATTGCCAGGTCATGTCCAGGCTCTCATCCAACAGTACCCCCCAAGTCCTTCTCACCAGGCCTGCTCTCAGTCAACAACTTACATCAGCAACTTTTGTGAGTGTGAAAGCACAACATTTGCTATTTTTAGAAAGGATTTTTAAAAAGCTACATTGGCATTAACTTCAAAACAGTAATACTGTAATTAACTCTGAAGTGACCAATGAACAAGGAACATGAACTGGCTGCTGAAGATGTGTGTTTATCTCGCTGCTTAGAAATAAGCTCAGTTCCTGATCGAATTAGACCAGTTGAGACCATCTGTACGAGAGTAATTTAAAACTTAATATCATTATGGCAAAATAAACTGTTAGTGACATCAAAACACGGAATATTAAATAGTGAGCCAGGAGACCAGATACTATCAGGACAATTTTCCTAATTTTTAGCAAATAGGATACAAGGTGATAATTCCATAATATTCAGTCATATGGAAATATTCTGGTCATGCTGTTAACACTATTAAGAGTCACTGGCACCCTGTGCTACTCCAAGTAAAACCCTCTTATAATGATCTTACTCATAGACAAAATAATTGTACAACAGTCAGTGGTATTAAAGTCAAATGGTTAATCTAATTTTTGGTAAAAAAGAAAAAACACCCAAGATAATATACTGCCCCAGGTCATATATCTGTCCATTACTGATATTACTGGGACAGATTTGTACAGACAAATGCAAAACCGAATGCAGAAATAGCCAATCTTCCTCTGTGGCACAAGCTCTCCGCCCCCCCAACCCACTTACAGTTATATATATATATATACACCCTGTCACTGTATTATTTTCATTGATTCTTTATTTTTAAGGGTTGCAAATATCTCTCACAAGCAACAGTACTGAGCAAAGCACCATCAAGCCTAAGCTAACATCTCGTGGTTTCTTGCTTACTCAGTGCTTCTTTCAACGTGAAATGTGGTAAGTAAAGAACTGAGAAATGAAGACAAGTCCTTACCTATGAACAAGTGTGTTCTTCAGACCACGAACGAGATGTCGTGCAATAGTTTTCACTCGAGGTGTGAGGATTGCTTGAGAAACATGAAAAGTCCCGTAACGACTTCGTTCCTCAAGTGTGGTCTCCAGGAACTGCAGCAGTTTGTGCACGTTGGTTGTATTAGCCCATGGTGCTGGCATTTTATTACCTGGCCACAGGAAGGGGTATTCCTGATACAAAGGGTGGTGGTAAAATATGAGAACCTAACAGAACAAAAAAAAAAAAAGGAAGAGAAAAAATAAACAAACAAACAAAAAAAATCACAACTATTATATTTTAATTTGAGCAGGATGTTGCATTGGCTTATGCTCATACAGTACTGTTGAAGCTAGCATAGCAGTGAAAAGAGGACCAAGCAAAAAGAAGGTGCTCTCAAGTCAAGAGTGTCAGCAAATTTTCTGCACTATTGCCAAAGGAAACAGAGATCTTTTTGGTTAGCTATGAGAACAGGATTGCTTCAGGCTTTAAGGGTCATCAGTTTACAATGACAGGTGCCAGGAGCATACTGAACTGTCTTTCGAAGAATTCAGCTTAAATGCATTTCTAAGAGAATTTCAGATTCTTACCATCAGAGAATACTGTATCTGTACTTTAAGTTAAGAACTTTAGCAGTCTTGCCATGTTCTGAGTAACTCCTGCTAGGTGGCTAAAGGGTACTGGGTCGAGTGGTGTAATGGCATTCTGCTGACACTTACAGCATGAGATGCCAAAGCTTTCTTGCTTTCAGTAAAACCTTCTCCAAATCAAAAGTCCATGTTTTATGCCTTGTAAGGTGGTTCTCTATAAGAGGATAGCACAAAGATGCAATACTTTTTATTAACACCCACATTTACAAATCATTCATTTTGAGCCCTAACACTGACAATATCAGCTCAGAGGAATTCCTCAAAGCCTCATGTATTTTACAGTTTAAGAATTACAGCTGCTGCTGAAATTCAGTCACTGTTGAAACCCTATTCTTGGTTTGTATGTACACATGGGAGCAGACAGAAGCATTTAACCTCACCTCTATAGATTTGGATGGCTGCAAAGGAGCTAAGAAATTCTGTACTCTACCTCAGTCACATTAAAGCCAGAAAGATGACAATTAATCAAATCCTCACCAACACAAGTCTGCAATACATGCTCTTCCAGAAGAGAAAACCACTTGTGAGGAACACAAAGCTCCAAGGATATATAATGTAATTTAACAAGCATGCTTGGGAACAGGACACAGACTAGTCACATCATGGACAAGGGGATACTCTGCTGCACATAAATGGAGGAAAACATGCACACTACATAAAGGAGGCCCTAGTGGGCTTTAAATTGACCATCAGCATCATCCTTGGTCCAACACCTCTGAGTGGGAACTACATACAGATTCTGTTTTTAAAATCTTAACCTTTTGGGTTTGAAAAACATTACACATCCTTTCCCTACCTGGTGCTTCTTCTCCCACATGTACTGTAATGTCACGTATTCCACACATTCAACAGCACAAAGTTTGGATTCAAATGCTGAGTGGATCCTGTTGATCAAGAAGTGGTGATGGCCGTCATCCATGGCATAGAAGTGATTGAAATCCAAGAAGATTACTTCCTTGGGGTGCTGCTCAAGGAAGGTATTAATCTCCTTCAGCCCATCCCATACTTTGATGCCAAACAAGCCATGTATGAAATAAATCTCTTGTCCTATTTCCCCAGGTTTGGAAGATACACGAAGATCAAAGTAGCGGATCCCACCTTCCAACTGCTCTTTGAAAGTCAGATTTTGAGTCACTGACCATTTCTTCATGATCCTTCTAACCAAGGAAAGTCTGGCCAAACGTTTGATGGCTGTGGCTTGGTCTGGTCCCACAGGAGATTTCTCATCAACCCAGTAGCTGAAAGAATCATGTGATCCTAGGAAAAAAAGCCAAAAATAATTAATTTTAGAAAAATTGACTCTGCTGCCAAAACACATATATCCATGTGCTCTGTAAACTGAACAAAGTCCTACATGTATGGCAGGATCACAGAAGAGTTATGCTCAAGTGTGAGCCTTTCAGACTATCCTTTACATCTTGGTTTTACCTGACTCTACAACAAGAGCTATGCATAGGGTTCTCAGCTGGGAGCTCACACAAGAAAACAGTTCTAATTTCAGTGCACTCCGAAAACCACAAGACAAACATAAGTGGGTAAAGAAGAATTTCCCTCTAACCTTCCTTCAATTTATAAACTACCAATCAATCTTCAAAGCTTTCCCAGAGCCTGGTAGATCACTGATCTACGATGAGACTTCCAGCTTCATTGTAAAAACCTGAGACTTCAATTTAATTCTACCTGGTAAATCCAATTACGACCTAATACAGCAGAGTTCTTCAAAGAGGTATCTTTATTTGTGTGATGGACAGAGGCATCTGCACCTGCACAAGCCTCAAGATAGTAAATAAATTATTAGTAGTTTGAACAGTGGGCAATGATTGGCTGAACTTAGAGGTGGAACCCTTGAGTACACCACATTTACTGTGTGTGTAGATACCAAGCTCACGTTAAATGAGATCACGAACACGTCTTTTACCTGGCAGTGCCTTTGAGTGACCAAACATACGGTGAACAGAAAACTCCTCAAAAAAAGACGACCAGCAATCAAAATCACCAGTCCATGCCAAAATAATGAGAGTCCAACAAAGCTCCTGTAACACTATCTGTACCTTGGCAGAAAAACCTGCACCTCTAGCATGAAATTTTTGCTTACCAGAAAAAACCTCCAACTGAAAATTCAATGGTAAATGGAAACAAACCTGAATAACAACAAAACTCCTTCAAAATAACAGCTTTGGAGTCAATCAAATATCTCTACCCTAGCCAAGTCAGTAACAGAACAAAGACTGAGGGCAGTGTATCTTGGCCTGCGCTGTACCAGAACAGCAGAAAGCAAAGACAGGTAGAAGTTGATCCACCAGACTGAGGTTTACCAGGGATTTCTAATCATTGACACCAGGCACCAGTATTCTGGCCACGCCGCTGCAACTGCTGCAGGCTCACCTTCCCTGTGAAACCCCAGACAGGAAAAACACTATAGGAGCTCTATCAGCCCTCCTTCCCTTTCTCTTCAGCACAGTGGAAGAGTTTGCTCATTGAGCCAGACCCCACTCACTCCCTGCAGACCCACTTATTGAAGTACAGAGAAAGCATCTTCACCACCAGTAACAAGGAGCTCATATCCCAGCTGCCCCAGGAATACAAGGACCCTGCACCATGTTGCTGGCATCTGCATTTTCTAATCGTGCATGGCCTAAGGTTCTTGTCCCTGCTTCTAGGGCTATGCTTTTCTAGAATTTCCTTCTCTACCTCAGTTTGCAACTCTAAAAAGTCCTACCTTGTCATATCCAATTTTAAGATGAAATTTGAGGCATCCATAGCCTCTTTTACCCAAACCTTTTGTGTATAAGGGCTCACTTGAAGACTGATGCATTCCCTGTGATGCAAGGTCAGAGCTACAAACAAGATTATGATCTCAATTGGATTATCCCGTCGGCATTTTTTAATCCAGATGGAAGAACAGACTGTGCATAAACCAAACATCAGTTGCCAACAACCTTAAATGCCCTCTGTCTCCATGAATTTCAACTAGTTCAAAAGCAATGAAAAGGTACCATGAAGGTTAGTTTTCAGGTTTTACAGATAACCACTAAAACTAGTTCTGACCAACTCTTCATGAATTCTTCACAGCCTTGTAAAAGTGTGCCTCTTATGGTTTTCCATTCAGTCCTCTAGAAACAAGTGACAAAAGAGTTGGTTTTAAAAGACGCCATCTTAAGAAGCTATTTACTACCTGTCACAGTAAACTACATCAGAAAGTAGCTGTCAGTTTTGGAGTGAGAGGATTTTCTTTCCCACCTCCAAACATGCAGACAAAATACAGGATCAAACCTCAAACAAAATACAGGATCAAAACATTTAGTGAAGACATTTCAGAAGAAGCCATGTGAGGTCTGGCTCATGCAGCAAGCTGTAGCTTACAGATGTTTGAGTTTCAGACACCTTCCCATACAGCAGAATGAGTCTTTCAAGCTTCCACAATATTTAGAAAGTAGACTTCAATCACATGGGGCTTGTCTTCTGCCTTGGAATGAGTCACTTGGCACACAGAAATCATGGTTTTTTTTGTTTTTCACTGTGAAGGTGTTAGTTTGGGGTTTTTTTTTTTTGTTGTTGTTGTTTTTTTTTATGATCTTTATTCTATCTTATTTCTTCCTCTGTTTAAGTCAATGTAGAAAATTGTTTGGCTTTCTGGAATAATGACATAAGAAATATTTTCTTTTTATTCTAAGACAGTGCAGCAGTCTAGAGACCTGTCTATAGGAGTCACTCTCACCATTATGCTCCCTTAGACTGATAAATCTGACTTACAAAGGAATGACAATTTTATCTGGTCACAAATATATCGTTGCCAACTTGGAGTTATCTGAGCAAATCTGAATCAAGAAACAGCTCGTTTTCTTAAGTCTGATCACATACTTTACAGCTACAAAAACCTTTCCTTTGCGAATTGCCACATACAAGGTGCATGTAAGGACACAAAGAGCAAATTTGCTCTCTACAGTATCACAAACATTCTATTTACAGCACTAGAGAGCAACATGAAAGAAAATGAGCCAGAAGCACATTGCAACTTTTTCAACACATAAAAACTGCACTCCTTAACAGCAAACTGAACTCTATGTGACATGCTTCTATAGTTAGAGAAGATCCTTTTAACTCTCTGCCTGTGGCTCTGCTAAAAGTCTAAGAAATGGAACTTTCACTTACAATGAAGTCAACAGGCATACCTAGAAAAAAAAAAAACAACAAGCAGAACATGAGCTGGAGCATCTGAAAAACATGCCTTTCTTTTGGCAGACCACCTGTTGGTAGCAGACCACCTGCTAAGGAGGACAGGGGAACATCATCAATTCTACTGATCATTCTATGATCAATACTGAGGCTGGAACGACAGCACAAGTTCAATTAGTTTTCAGTGGTCATTTAAGAAGGTCAGCCACCACTGTGAGAAATATCTAGGCCAAACCTGGACCCACAACATTTTTACTCCAGGAAGAGAAAACCAAACTGAAGCAACAGCACTGGATACTCGTTGGGCTGTGGGGTAAGAGCAATGTGGGGATTCACATCATCCACCAGGCCCTTCTTTAATTTAAAATCACTGTGATATGTTACCAGCTCAGCCACTGCCTTTTAATATAGCTTAGCTGTGATGTTAAGTACATGCTAAGCCGATTGTATCATGAGGTCAAAATAATCCCTGCTCTCCTTCACTCTACTCCTGAACTCCATCAAAGTGTAGCCATTCTGCAGCTATGGCAGAAACCAGGTTGGTTGCTGATACATGTGATACAGCATGATTTCTTTTTGAAAAAGCATAAACTAAACCAATCCAACTCTGTAAAATTTAAAAGGCAAAGGCTAGAGCATATACCAGAAGAATGGAGAAGACTAGTCCCATTTTGTTAGCAGTTCAGTGTAAGAGCTGCTAACCACATTCTCAACTCATGTCTAACACAAGGATGTGTGAAGATACTCAGATGCTGTACAGTGACAGCAAGACAGGGATGGAAGTTCCTGGACAGAGCAAGTGCCACAAAACTCTCATAGCAATGTACATAGGAAAGTCTTTTTCACATGTAAAAAATCCTTCACGATCTGTGTTCCCCACCACATAAATAGTGTGTGCCACCTCAAATTATTATGGGCACTTTTCTTGGGAAAAACAACCTCAAGAATTCTTGAAGCAAGACATTTCAGATGATACCTACCTCAAATATAAATAACATCCTATACTGATTCAATAAAGCTATTCCTTAAACCTTTTGACTGTGAAAAAAGTAACCAACAGAACCAGGTATTTATAACCTCCACCTTACACCTTGAAAAGTCAAAAGGCAGAGAAAAGTCAAGAAATGCGGTCTTCATTGTCCTTTAGGTGAACAGAGTCCAGAAACCCAGTGTGAACTACCTCCAAGGCACGTTCTTGCACGTGCAGCACACATCTTTCCGAGTTACTGTCGATGAGACTGGATTAGCATTCAGATGGCAAACCTCACTGAGCTGTTCCAGTGACACGGCATCAGTCTGGTGCTCAGCCCTTCCCGAAACCAAGTCAGCCACAGAAAATGCAACAAAGTGATGATAATTTGCCACTTGCTTCCAACTGGCTGAAGATGCACAGCATGAACCAGCAGGCATTAAATTCAATCATGAAAGAGATTGCACATTCAAAGACAAAAATTAGCGGACTGCTAATCAGCTGGCAGCTCTTATAGACAACAGCTGCTCTATTTTGGTTTCAGTTCTTTCATCTGACAAAGACTGGAAGTTTCAAGGAAAGCAGTCACACCCCATCGAGTGCCCAGGTATTTAACTATCAAAGGCTATGATACAGTTAGAATAAAGAAGTATCTTCTAGATGCCAGACTTAAAATTATGGATAGTCCTCTTAATTTTATCCCACTAATTACGAACATGGATTAATTTTTATTTGTATCTTTAAACATCTTTTTATTCTCCTTATACTACTAATTTCTCAAGTTAATTGTACATTAAACAGATCACTTCTCAATTCAATTTGTATGTTAAATAGATTCTATTTCACTGTTCAGGATGACTTTTTTCATTGAAGCCTCTCTGCTAATTGTTAGAAAGCAGCCGTTTATCATCACATCTGCAGCAAAATCTACCTTTCCAGTCTGTCATGTCTATTTGTCCTGCTACTTAGTCACAGATAGTCAAATTAACCCATGGTGTAGCTCAAACAAGTGATACTCATCAACAGAATGTTATTAAGCATCAAATTTCAACACTTATTAGCTGTATCATTTGATATTATCTTTTGTTTCCACACAGCACTTTCTGCATATCCAGTTGCAGCAGAGGGATAGGGATGAGCATCATCTCACCAACCTGTGTCTTTCTGCAAGCTTGTAAATTTACCTTCATGGGATGTTAAAAATATGACTCTATGGCATGCGAAGTGCAGAGATCTTCCAACATATAACATACTTGTGCACTGCCAAGTACTTGAAAACAAGACAAAACCACCCTTTTTTTTGCATACAAGCATGTCTACTAGCATATTGCTGGTCTCCCTCGTAGCAAGGCTGTGGACTAGTGAGAAGCAGCACCTAAAGACACTTTCTGCAATAATCTGGCTTACCAAGAAACAATAAGTGAAAGCAGAAGGGCAGGAGAATGCACTGTCAGTAAGTTTAAATAGATCAGAATAAATTTGGATTCATCTTCACATTAAAAGAATATTATTGGGATGAAAAGCGCAAGAAAACCTCTTGTGTATGTGAAATGTGCCTAAGAACCAAGGTCAAGGTAACATTCCAGCCCCCTAAAAGCATTAGAGGGTCATTTACGGACACAGAACCCCCTCAGCTGTAGTGACGCCAAACTTCTTAGCACAAGCTTTTCTCACTGGATGAAGTACATTCCCCACACATTACAAACCACTGCACACGACACGGCATAGCAAGCATTACACAGCCAAGACAGCCAGAAGCACAGTAATCAAGTTTCAAAAACACAGGATGTAATTGCCAGCAAGTTAAGGCTATCCCACAAACGTTCCTCTAAAACACATGTCCTGTGTGCCAAAACTGAGGGAAAAACGGGACAAGCAAAAGTGCCTCTCAAAGCCTAGAAGTCCACAGGATTCAGGTCATTAACAATCCAGATCTTCTAATCAGAAGATTAACATCTTAAAAGTTCATCACTAATGAAAAGCAAATCAAATAGTTCATATTAACTTGCCCAGCAAAAGGAGGCAAGGCAAAAGTAACAAATATCCTATTGATAATTAATTATCTAAAACTATAGAGATGAGTGCTTATATTTCAACAATCTTAAAAGAATCCTTTGGTATTCTTAATGCAGTCGCATTAGGAAAGACAAATCCTGGTATAGACTAAATCCTCTTAGGAAAACTTCCTCTCATAGAGGAAAAACAATCCTGATTTCCCACTGCTTCTTTCAGGGTGGGAGGTGAAGCTGGGTACAATAAAAGGGGCATAAAGAGAGCTTAAAGACAGCTTAAAACTATCTTAGACACAATGTCACAGGGTAGTTTGCTTTTCTTTCCAGCCAGGAGGAATCCTTTCGGCGCTGGTTGGAGTTGTTGGCAACGAAGTTTAAGGTCATTTAGTAATGATTTCCCATTTATTAACAATCTCATCTGTCTGCATTGGGAAACCAAGAAAGTAGCAGTACTTCTCTATCATTTCAAATCCTGAATGGATCTAGCTGCTCCAAAAAGGAAAAAATCTTCAGTTTAGAGTCCAAAACTCCTGATTTCTGACCATTCAGAAACGTGTGGATCAAGGGCTCGTTCTTTTCTGAGAAGGCTCTAGTGAAATTCTTTCTTGTTTTCATTATATGGTAATTTTCCCTCTTTTAACATCTTTTTTGGAAGAGCAGGCAAACTGGAACTTTCACACAACATGGAAAGAGAGCAACAAACATTTATATCAACATTATGACTAGTTTTCTCCATTTGAAGTAAAACTTTGGCATGTTCTGCACTCATTTACCAGACACACAAGTCATTCTCTAGGGAATGGATCTTAATAAGGAAAAGATTTATTTTTTTTTTAATCAGGAAAAACTAAGACCTTGATATACATTTCAAGAACATTGGTTTTGGCTAAACAGATGACAGAAGCCTTTTAGAAAGAGAAACCCTAAGACTGGCTTTTCAGGGGAACTTCTACAAAGACTCAGTGTCTGCACACCAGTTCCTCACACAGGGACACACAAAAAGAATACTTGGTTACTTAGGAATAATGCAACATCTTCCACCAAATATTCTCATCAGTGTAACATTCCTGATAATTTAATAGACTCTCTAAAAACATTTGAGATTCGCTGTTACAATCAAGTAGACTACCAAGGTAATAAAACAGCTTTTCCTTTCAGAAAGAGTTCATCCTGAAAATTCTGTATTTACAAATCGTACCCAACATCACCATACTTAAACAGATGCTTTCTTCTAATGGTTACTACCTGATTCATTGCTACGTGCCAACTAAATTGGGAAGGAAAACAGAGCTTGGTGCACCAGAACAAATCTTACATTTCTCCCCTTTGAGCTTTAACCCAACAGATGGCCAGCTCAGCTGATTCAGTGATCCTTTTAATTAGAACTCCAAAGGAATACTGTTTGGGAGGAGCCTCAAGCTCACCACCACTTCTCTCAGCTCATGCGTCCAGAGCACACACCAGCCCATGAACAAAGAAGAAAACCACAGCATTAGCAAGTTCAGCAGCTCACCTCAGGGTCACACAGGCAAAGAGAAAAAACCATCAGATGTAGTCAGAGCCTAGTGACCAGCTCTTAATTGGACAGTGCTGCTGCTTCTTTTCAGAACCATATCAGTTCTTCTTGGCCAAGTCAAACGCAGGCAGCTCATCGTGCTCTTGGTGAACGCTCGCGCTGCCAGGATAGCAGAGCTGGCCAGTTGCTGGGTGGGAGATGGCACTCCTGGGCAGATGCACAAGGCCTCACCAGCTTTCCCATGGCATTCCCCATGTGCCTGACACATGAGGACAACGAGCACCCAGCAGTCATGCTACGGCACCACTCAGTCACCCACAGCAGCTTGTCATCACAGGAAACACCCCTCCATGCCTTGTATCCCCTCCTTTAACTTAACTATGGGCTTGGCCAGCAGGGCTGCTCCTCATTATGACTGCCTACTAGCTGTATGTGTAAAGCTTTGTTTTCCAGGGATGATCATTTCATAGTACTTTGATCATTTAGATCAAAACCAGGAGGCTTCTTACTCAGGGTTTTGGGGTGAGCTTCCCATAGAAGGGCAGAAACAGTGGCATGTTATAGTAGTGAAAGTTTTGGCCACAGTCATACTGACACTACCATGAACAAACTATAGGAAGTTATTGTATTCAAAGTTGGTTAGAAAGTTAAGAGTGTATGTGTCATAGTGGGGAACTAGGCAGCATGACTAGTGCTGTAATTTGGAGTAGCAGGCAAAGACTTACTGTTTTAGAAGAGCCACCTCCCCTCAGAGATCAGTGAACAAAGACACTTAAGTATTTCAGGTCTCAGACATGGTCTTGTTTTAGCCATATTCAAGCCAATATGATTTTCTGCTAAAAAAAAAATGCTTCTGGAACTGTAAAACTCATCTTTTCTGTCAGCTCTAGCTACCTGCCACCCAGCATCCCACAGGAAACTCCTTACCCATCATCCAACCTAATTCTGACAGGAATAGCTCCACATTCCAACTGCTCTGCGTGACTTAGAAATGAGATCCTGGCCAGCCTTCCACATGGTTTCTGAGGAAGCAAGAACACACCAGCTGGGATCACTAGAAGATGACAGAAGAGGCTCTGTGCACGATCAGAAGCTGCAGATGAAGAGCTGCCCCCCTCTCCCTGGAGAGGCAGCTTGCCCAGCCAGAATATTCCACACCAGCAGAGCACCCCGCTGAGCATGATGCTCAGTTCTAGGTGTACCAGCATGTGAAAAACTGGCTTTTGGTGGCAAAAATTGCCTTACTGTTTCAAATCAGCCTTAGATGTACAGAATTTGACCTACAACACAAAAATTTACATTTCAAAGTTTTAAAAATGAAATTTTCCATTTTTCAGCTCTCTTCTCCAGTGACAGCAATCAAACCAATCAAAAAGTTCAGATTCAAATTAATTGTTCCCCACCTAAGCTTAATTTTTACTAATAGCATGTGTTTCACCCAAACTATGTGAAAGAAAATATAATCACCCATATATTCTACATACAGCCATTCAACCTGTTGTTCTTTCCTTTCTATATCTGCAGCACCATGACACATCAGGCTAACCTTCATGTTCCCTTGGGACACCCACATGCTCCAGCACCCACACTGGGGCTTGCCCAATTCCATGAGCAGCTGTTGCAAGAAGCTTTTCTGGCAGAAACCACTTCTCAAAAAAACCCAAACCCAAACCAAAACAAAAAACAAAACAAAACAACAAACCACCAAACAAAACACAAACAACACAAAAACTCAAACCCTCTAAAATCCCTCTAAACCATCATCACCACAGAAGACATTCCCATCAGGTTAGCCTACTGAACACACTCATTTGTACTTGAAGGGGAAGAGGAGGGAAGGCAGGGGACAGAACACATTTTTGATTACCTTACTTATATTTATGAAAGGGCACCCATAACTGTTCTGGAGGCTCCTGCAAGAAGCAGTGGATCCCTAGCTAAGTCATCATAAGTTTTCTCTAGAAGACAAAGAAAGAAAATCAGCACGGGGGAAATTCACAGCTAACCATCCTGCCCAAAGCTGGGAACCAGTCAGGGGATACAGGTTGATGCAAAACTGTATACCTATCTGTTACATCACAGCTCTTAAATATTCAAAGCTGGAATAAGAATTAAGTAAATGCATTATTACCAACACCCAAAGGAAAACCGAATTGCCTGCTCTTCTGCTCATCGCATTCATCAGTTCCTTGGAGGCTGGACTGATAAAATGCTCAATAAGCAAACATTGATGGCTGGCACTGAACATCCACTAGACTGCCCTGTTGTCTCAAACCAACAGGTACAAGCTTATGGTGACCTCACAAAGTGGACCTTGACACAGTGTTTCATCTGTAAAAGCCTGATGAAACAGGAGAATGGTGCTGCACATCCAGATGCAGAGAGACTTGAGACTCTAGCACCTAGTTAATCAAGACACTTGCTTAAGAATTTCTGCAGTAGTTAAAATGAATCAGTACAAACTGTACAAACCACAGTGCAATGAACTATCAGCATGCAACTACAAGCAAGGAAAGCTGATTTACTTCAAAAGCAGATCAGTGAGAGCGCTCCAGATTCTTCTTGTGTTCCATTTCTCAAAGAATAAATAAGAAAAATAGCTGATGCAGATCAACAGATGATCAAGGAAAGTAATAAGTATCACAGTTGTACATGATTTCATAAAATTCTTTAAAGTAAACCAGCTTGAGATTAAACAAATACCATACAAATACCCTGCCATCGGTCACATCCACAATCAAAACGTTTAAGAGTTCATTTTTAAACTCACATTCAAAGAGGATTAGTGGAATATAATTAAGAGAAAACCCTCTGGACTTTCACACAGGGTCACCACTTGTTGAGGGTGGTTATTTTTGTTGACTATATTGTATGGTTGTAAATTGATGACATTTTAGTTACTTGATATTTGGCAATTTCTTATTGCAAAAGATCCCCCCCCTCATGACATCACACATTCCTGGGATGGGACTACACTAGTGTAACATTTTGTCTAGAGTTTTTATCTAAAAGAAATGACAGAAAAGCCCAAATGTGGGAACAGGTGACACAAACTTTAGAGAATGACCTTGAATTTTTCAAATTCTCTCTCCATTTTGAGCACAGAGTTAAATAAGCATGTAAACACACTCTATACATTATGAAGTACCCATCTTCAACATCATTTGCTACCCGTTGGTTCTAAGGGCTGAGCAAAGAATGACCTTCTCTGCCCTCAGGTAACATGTTTCACACCATATTTAACAGCTCATGGAATCCCAGAATACTGTAGCTTGAAAAGGACCCCCAGGAGTCACAATTACCTTTTCTAAAGCCAGTGAAAACAAGCAGTTCCAAAAGCAAAAGCTTTGCAACAAATAAACAGCAGAACTCTATGAAGATCTCCTGAGCATCATACAAGAGACTTAAGACTTTGCCACTTAAAATACCACACCATGAATTAAATCTAAGCTGTTACTTTACTGTGTATACTATAAATTCTTTCACTTCAAATAGCCTCATTATACCATCATTTTGTACTTTTCTAAAAAAAAAAGTAGAATGTTATTCTTTGAATGCTGCAGTTCTTCTAAGTGCAAAAAGTATAAAGGAGTGTCATGATTTTTAATGCTGACTTTATTTCAAGTTAAAACAGGTTTTAGGGTTTCCACTCCTAGAGCTCCATCTCTGCTCCTATGTACAAAGAGTGACTGGGAGCAGGGAGGGGAAAACAAACAAACAAACAAAATCCCCAAACCAAAACCAGTTGAGTCCATCATTCCAGGGGAGAAACACAAATGCATCAAGAGATGGACAAAAGCAGGCCACACAGGCACTAAGCACAAACAAAAATGCTTCTCATTCAACCTGAAGCCTACCTTTCATCTCCCTTTTGAAGATAACACTGGTCTCCATTGCTATTCAGCATTTGTAAAAAGATGCCTCAACTGCAACCTGTATTATACAGTCCTTTCCTTGCACACTACTTGCACACCACCCTGGCTCTCCAGAAGGTTGCTTTGTCAAGCACCACATCAAAAATCCACCTCAGCAAAATAATCATTTGACTAAAATAATATTGAAAAAATTTTCCAAAACATCTTCCCAAAATGTCTTTTGCCTGCTTACAGGTTATATAATGTATATACAGGAAAGGGGTGGGAAGATACACCAACCTTGACCATAAACAAAGATATGTTGTAAGCATTTTCAAAAAACCCCGCTACTCATTTTAAAAGCATCATGGCATTACTGAAACAAGAACTCATTTCTTTGGTTTCTCTGCTGCAATACTGGTTGCATGATGTTTGCAAGGGACAGACAGCAGCAATGCACCCTAATGCAATCACAACATTCTGCTCAGTGTGTAGCCTTCCAGTGGCTGTAGCCTTCCAGTGGCTGTAGCCTTCCAGTGGCTACAGCAACAGGAATTTGATTTATTACAGTTCACTAAAACAGAGAAGAATTTCTTTGCTAGAAGTTCCAAAGTCTGCTGACACCTGAATTTTATATGAACATTCAACTTCCTTTCTCTCCCACTTCTATTGAACAGGGTCACATAAAACGTTTTTGCTACTGTCAGGGTAGGAAAGGGTGCCACTTTTGACTGAAACTTGGCATTTCTGCTGTTCTGCTTCAGATAACAGCAGTGAGTGCTGTGGTACCTCACAGGAGGTGCACAGCCTCTTCCTCTACTTGCTTCATGAAGGGGACAGGTTATTCCTGCTGACACAAAAAGTTACTCTGTTTCTAGGGAAGCATCTCCAAAAATCTGCTATATAGAATCAATTAGGTTGGAAAAGACCTCTGACATCATCCAGTCCAAATTTTGACCAAACACTACCATGTTAACTAGACCATGGCAGCAAGTGCCATGTCCAGTCATTTCTTGAACACATCCAGGGATGGTGACTCCAACACCTCCCCGCGCAGCCTGTTCCAATACTTAATCACCCTTCCTGTGCAGAAATTCCTCCTAATGTCCAAGGCACAGCTTGAGACTATCTATAATATAACACATAACCAAAGTGTTTTTCAAGCTAAAGCACTAAGATGAAAACCAAGCCTCTACCAGTCTAACATCGAGTACCAGAATGAGCTGACACTGTAGCCACCCCTAGAATCTTCCCTACTGACATCTACAAGTAATAGCATTTTTTGCCATTTACAGATGGAAAGTCAGCTTCTTCCTACATAAGTTTCAGGTCATCTGTTGTTGTACTCGTTTATCTATCTGCAAACCAGAAGTGATGAGGCTTACTCTTGCCAATTTTAATAAATTAAACTAGAAGCTCTGCACAGGAGGCAGGTGTTAGATATTTTAAGTTTATATAGAAAATTTTAGGGGGAAAATTTTAAAAGTCGTTACAGTATTTTAGTGTCTCTCATGTAAGACCATACATTAGGATATTTCATAATCACACTGTACTCTTTTTTTTTCCCCCCCCCTAACAAATCATGCTTAGATTCTGCTATAGAAGAGATATCATAGAATGGCCTGGGGTGGAGGGGACTTTAAAGATCATCTAGCCAAGCCTCCTGCTATGGGCAGGGATACCTTCTGGTAGAGCAGGTGGCTCAAAGCCCTGTTCCAGCAGACCTTGAACACGTCCATTTGCTGAACCTCCAGCTGTTCGGGTTAACACAAACCAACCTTCTTCCCGACTTGATTCCAGCCTTACTTAAACAACCTGAAAAACCTTAAGGAGGACCTCCAGAGGCCGCAGTTACCTTTTTAAAAGCCAGTCAAAACAGCAGGTCAATGGGTTCGCTTCTCCCTGCTATATTTACGGAAGATTAAGCTCTCCTTCCCCTGCTGCAATGGACAGGGATTCTCTCACCCCGAGCGCTCCCCTACCAGGGACGCGACGCCGCGGCCGACAGGCTCCTCCCCCCCAGCGCCAGCACCCGGCCCCCGAACACCTGCCCGACCGCCCTACCCGGGATGGCGAGGTTGGAGAGCGGGAGGGCGCGCAGCGCCGCGGGCAGGGAGCCCATCCAGTCCGCGTTGCCGTCGGCCATGGCCCCCACGGCCCCGCCGCGCCGGCGGCCGCGCTCCCTCATCCCCGGCCGGGTGGCGCGGCCCAGCCGCCACCGGGGGGGCGCGCGCGGGGCCCGCCCTTATGTAACAGGGGAGTGACGTCACGGCGGAGCGCCGGCACACCATTGGCTGCCCACCGCGCGCCCCGCCCCGGCGGCCGTGAGGGGCGGGGCGGGCTTGGATCCCGTAGCCACGGAATCCAGGGATGCGGCGGGACAGGCGTGGATCCCGTAGCCACGGAATCCCGGGATGCGGCGGGACAGGCGTGGATCCCGTAGCCACGGAATCCCGGGATGCGGCGGGACAGGTGTGGATCCCGTAGCCACGGAATCCCGGGATGGGGCGGGACAGGCGTGGATCCCGTACCCACGGAATCCCGGGATGGGGCAAGACAGGCGTGGATCTCGTCCCCACAGAATCCCGGGATGGGGCAGGGCAGGCATGCATCCCGTGCCCACAGAATCCCGGGTTGGGCAGGACGGGGCGGGCTTGGATCCCGTGCCCACAGAATCCCGGGATGGGGTAGGACAGGCTTGGATCCCGTGCCCATAGAATTCTGGGATGGGGCAGGACGGGGCGGGCTTGGATCCCGTGCCCACAGGATCCCGGGATGGGGCAGGACAGGCTTGGATCCTGTGCCCACAGAATGCCGGGATTAATGCCGGGGCAGGTTGGGCAGGTTGGGAGAGACCACAGTGAGGCATGTAGTACAACCTCCCTCCTGAAGCAGAGTCATCCCAGAGCACATCTCACAGGATTCTGTCCAGACGTTTCCTGAGTATCTCCAGTGAGGGAGACCCCACAAGCTCTCTGGACAATCTGTTTCCAGTGCTCGGTCACTGCACAGTAAAGAAGTTCTTCCTCATGTTCAGGTGGAACTTCCTGTGCATCGGTTTCTGCCCATGTCCTCCTGTCCCATTGCTCAGCACCACCGAGCAGAGCCCAGCTTCAGCCTCTTGGCACCCTCCCTTCAAACACTTAAGTGCATAGGTGAGGTCCTCTTCCAGACTTCTCCAGGATAAACAGGCCTAGCTCCCTCAGGCTTTCCTCATAAGAGAGATACACTAGTCCCTAAAATTCATTCATTCCTGCTACTGTAGTACCAGACAACCTGCCCCCAGTGCAGAGGGCCAGTGTCTTGGTTTTACGATGCCAAATGGTCAGTAAGTGGATCAGCTGGAGCGACTTACGCACTGCGCCTGGCAAGAGCCAACGTGGAGCAGAAGATTTAAGGAGCAAGAGAGGGCAGGCTTAATCCCCTGCTCTTCCAGCAATTCCCTTTCGCTGGCAGTCTCACACTGGGCCTTTCACTGCATTTAACTGGTGGCTAAAGCATTCTCCAAAACAATTTCTGGATTTGCTGTGACACACAAGATGGATCTGCTAAAATATGCTTTTTCTGCCTTGCATTATTATGTGCCTTTGAAGGATAATGCTTTGTGAGCCATTTCTCTTAAAAGCTGCTTACAAATATGTACAAACACTTTGCACATTATTCACAGAATGATTTCATTGATATCTAGTAAAACTGCTGATTGAACTATTTCAAGTATATATCAAATTAATTTATCTCTAAATACACAGGTTAACTATGTATTTTCATCTAATACAACCAGAACTCATCTCCTTCCATGAGTCTGCACTTTCCTTCTCAAGGAAGTGAACAAAGACATTTTGCTTTTAGAGCTTTGATACTGAAGAATCTTAAAAATAGTGCAATTTCTATTACAGGTTTTCACAAAGCACTCCCAACCTAGTACCCTCACACTCGAGGAAGAGCATAGAGGGTAGGTTTGGCACCCATTCCACGGTCCTGCAGCCCTGTTCCCCCTTCCATTTAAGACCACCTGGTACACTTGCCCCAGTGTAGGAGACAGCAAGCCATGCTACTCAAAGCCATATGTATGAGATCAGAAACATTTTCTCTTGTAAAAAAATTTATATCTTCAGCTGACAGACTGACTGCTATGTGGGAGCTCCAGTCCATATCCCTGCAAGTTTATCTCCCTTAAATGACTACTTTACTGTAGGTTACCCCGCTCTCTCATGCTCCCACCATTGCAGCTTGTGACTGCTCAGCAAACGCGTGCGTGTGAACTCGAATATGTTTGGTGACCGTGGCTGTGTCATGGTGTAGCTTTCCAGGATGAGAAAGCTTTGCAGTGCAGGGGTAGCCATTTCACCAAGGTTGACATATTCCTGAGGACATCTTTGTGACTTCGGGGCAGGGACTGTAAACACTGACACTGCAGTCTAGAGCCAAAACTATTATGTCCGACTGCTGACACAGTACTGTTGGTGTCCTTGCCAGGCCCCATGTTGCATTTCCCATCTTTCAACAGAGGTAAGGATGGAGTGTCTATGGTTGAGAGTCTTGATTAGAACTTTTTTTACTGTGACAGCAGGTCTTAGCAGTTCTCTGCCATCAGATCAGATAGAAAAGATGGGGGATAAAGCTGGAGGGGGGAGAGTCTCAAACCTTCTCCCTTTGCAGCCTCCCAAAAATCTCTGGCCCTTTGCCATCACCTTTTAATAGTACCAAAGAACGTGACAGCACTGGGGTGCTTCAGTGCTACCACAGCACAGCAACTTTCTCCCTTGTTCACAGCTAGTTTCAGCATCCCCAAGCTATCATGTGCAGCATGAGTACACCCTGGCTCTTTTGGTTAAGATGCTGTCTAGATCTCCAAGCTGCAAAGGACATTTAGACTGTGTGGGACACCACCAGCTCAAAACCAGCATGATGAGGGAAGGAGAAGATGCATTCATCCAGCACAGGGACTTCAGCTGTGAGCATCACATGTGATGCACAGATACTGGCCACCAGTAGCCACCAGCAAAACTTTTATATGGTCCAAAAAATCCTTTGTGTGCTTTTCTAGGAAAGAGGAGCATTAAATTACCTGTTCCCTCCACTAAAACCTCAGCCTCTTTCCATCTCCATAAAACTCAGTAATTTTCTTCTGTAATCAGTACCAAACCCTGCAATTATGATTATTAATTTCCATGGCTGGAGGGAACAAATGTGCATTAATAGTACAATTTTATTTTTCACAGACTAAACCTACAAATTATGTAGGGTCTTGTCACTTGAGACCTTTCAAATGCTCCACTTCAAGCCTGTGTTTAAGTGGCTGCAAAATGAATGCCTAAGCAGGCAGGAAAAACATCATATTATTGACATTTTTTATTTCTAGATCAAGGTCAGTAGGCTGTTGTATTTTTCCATGTCGCTTGTGCATTCACATATGAATTACATTCAGCAGTGAGGATGGCCTGACTAAAACTTTACTATCAATTTTGCCTCACAGATTATATAGCCATATTTATGCCTTATGTGGATTTACTGAGAGCTCAGCTATTCCCTTTTGCCTGGGTGCAGAGCACAAGCAAGCGTCAGAGGCAGCTGGGAGAATCTAGCAGCTGAAGTTGCATTCCCACACTCCTAACCCTCCTGTTTTCAAATGCATAGTAAAAAGATTAGCTGTGCAGATCAGGTTGATGCTATTTAAGCACCAAGAGGCATATGGCTTTCACTGTTAGGCAATTCCAAACACACAAATGTGGTTTATTTCAATTTTAACACGTGGTTCTTGAGTTGTCATATACAGAATATAAATCCAGAACAATGAACTTTTTAAAACCTTTAAAGCAACTGAAAACAAGTTGATATTATCAAGTGCTACAGGGAGCTTTGCCTCCTTCTCCTTATCATATTGAGTACCCTGGTAACACGTCTCATTCTTTAACAGGATGCTTTGCCATTGTTAAAAAGCTTTCTGTTACTGTTTTCAAAATCTTCCGTTTCAGCCCAAAATCTACTGTGCCATGTAAATTCCAAATCCTTACATGCAATTTATCAGCAGGAAATAGATCAAATAAGTTATTGAAACGGCTTCTGTGTCATCTGCATATTTTAAAGGTCGCTTTGCTACTGATAAGAAGAAAACTGCAGGATTCACTCTCACAGAGAGAAGCTAATTGCTCAACATTTCATGTAAGTATACTCAGACTCTTCCAAGCTGTTCATTACCATTTTTACCCTGATTGTAATGGAATTATTTAACATTTAAAACCATCAGACACACTCAATCGCAAAGCTTTGCAGACATCACTGCGTTTGAAACACTGCTTCTTCAAGTGCAATAGACCAAATAGTGGTGTTCATTTTCCATTTTGCATCAAGTCAGAAAACCACTATTGCAGCACTTTTTGCATTTCCTAAGTCCATTGCAAACACTTAGATGTCTGTCATATAATATAGCCTTTGTAATATTGACTTCCCCCCCCTTTTTCTGTCCACCACTCATAGCCTCGGTGTCAGCTTATATCAATATATTACCTGCTTCTCTCTCTCTCGCCTTTGTTTGCTGGTTTCTGTAAGCCGAGCCCTGGCATCTGTGAGTCGTATGTTTGACAATAGGGAGCTATTCAATACTTCGTTTACACCACATGAGGGTGTTTCAAGCCGTGTACGATGCCAGAGTCAATCTGGAAGTCCTCTCACTTGGAAAGGAACCAAGGGGCGAACAGATATATTATTTTTCAACTGATTAAAACTCTTATGAGGGCAACCTGATACAGGAGACTGAAAGAAAAGAGATGAAACATCACAGGCTAGAAAACAGCTGGAAGAGGAGTTTTAAAGACATAATCGGATGTTCCCTGAAATCAAATAATCTTTACTGTGGACTTCCCTGAGCTTTGTCTTGTCCTTAAGGAATAATTTTAATTATAATATGAATTTATATTATTTCCACTAAAATCTCCTTAGGCGGGATTAAGTAATCATTATCCCCTGCGGAGCTTTTTAGGAGCTTTCCATTGGATTATTGCTCAAAGTTAATTGCCAAGTCAGGGAGAATTACTTACAAACATAAACAATAAATTAAAAAAAAATTCTCCTTTGCATACTGTTTATTCTGGAGTTAAAATGTGCACAGTTCTTTCTAACGTTTGCCAGTGATGGCTTTAAATCCAGCAAAGGCTACACAAGGTAACTAATACCCTGTGTGGGTTAACAGGTATAATTTCTGTGCACAGCTGTGTAAAACAAACACATACATTAAAACAAACCCATAGGTTTTCAGCAGCTTTCAACACAGCTGCAATAAGGGAAACATCTCTCTAAAAGAGAAAACTCTGTGGGTCCTTATTAAGGTGGGCTGTTTCCCCAGGAAATCCCAGATGGCAAAGCCTATTATCAGCAATTGCTATCTAATGAGTCTGGCTCTGGAATGGCCAGGCAACCTGTTCTCTCCCACAGCCCTGTTCTCTCCCACAGCCTGCTCCCTGGCACTGCCACACCTCCACCTGCATTCCACCGACTGGAACACACCGAGCAAACTATAGGGGTGCTTCTTAAATAAACAAGCCAAGCTTAATTAATTTCCGGGACCAAAAGGTGCCTTGTAAGAGAAGCCATTGCAATGCTGTTTAAAAAGGACGCGTGATTCAGAGTGAGGCAAAAGGTAATGCAGGAGGCTTAATGCTTGGAGGGACCGCTGTCAGGTGTGCCAGGAGTAGGGCATCCTCTCAGTCACAGCTGCGCCCTCCGCTGACAGAAAGGTGGAAACCAGGCAGAGCCTGAGGACACCAGCCTGCCCCACGCACCCTATGGGCTTGGGGCTGGCAGCCTTTCCCAGCTCTCTGTCAGCAGGGCCCAGCACCACCTGGATGCAACCAGCAGGAATACAAACCAGGGAGCACTGGGAAAAGTCACTCCACTGAAGTCCCGAGGCCCTGCAAGTGACTTCACAAGGCACATTAGTAACTGAAAACAAATCCTGAAAACAATTCCTTGCTTTTGGCCTTTTTTTCCTTCGCCCTACAACATTTACCATCTCCTCAGAAGCAGATGGAAACGACTTTTGCATAAAGCCACCTTGCTGCTTAGTTTTCCAGTGTGTTGCTTTTACAGCTGTGTAACGCACGTGTTAAAGACCACATACAGCAGACCCAGCTAATTTCACAGCATTACATTACATGCTATACATGACCTCAGATTCTGACTTGGGTCTGCTTTACAGATTTCACTTTGTCATGGATTTGCATTTAGCAACGTGACACTGTGGTTTTGGCTGGGGTAAAGTTCATTCTTTTCATAGTAGCTGGTATGAGGCTGTGTTTTGGATTTATGATGGAAACGGTGTTGATAACACAGAGAGATGTTTCAGTGCTTACACAATGTCAAGGCCTTTTCTGCCTCTCACCCCCCCACACCAGTGTGTGGGTTGGGGGGGCACAAGAAACTGGGAGGGGACGCAGTTGGGACAGCTGACCCCAGCTGACCACAGGGATATCCTACACAATATGGTGTCATGTTTGGCATGTAAAACTAGGAAAAAAGAAGGAAGAGGGGAACATTAAAAGCGACGGTGTTTTGTCTTCCCATTTCACCATTACACATGATGGATCCTGGCTTTCCTGGAGATGACTGCCCAAGTGGTGAATGAATTCCTTGTTTTGATTTGCTTGTGTGCAGCTTTTGCTTTCCCTATTAAACTGTCTTTACCTCAGCCCACAAGTTTTCTCACTTTTACTCTCCCAGTTCTCTCCCCATCCCACTGGTTGAAGTGAGTTGACAGCTAGGGTTAAACCACAACAAACATTCAAGACTCTCTTAAAAAATCTTTTTTATACCCACACAGCAAGCTTTGAAAATTTTACTCTTACAGAAAAGCTTTTATCTAACACTCCCATAGCCACCTTCAAGCATCTGGTAACTTGATTTGGGCCAAATTATTCCGGGGTTGACAGAGCCCAAGTCCAAGCGGAATGATTCCAGCCTATATACAGGGGCAGCTGCTGCCAAAAATAATCACAGAGAGTGGTTTGGGTTGGAAGGGATCCCTAAGTTATCATATAGTTACAACCTCTCTTCTATGGACAGGGACACCTTCCACTAGACCAGGTTGCTCAAAGCCCCATCCAGCCTGGCCTTGAACATTTCCAGGGATGAGGCAGCCAAGGTTGCTGCAGTCGAGTGTTTCATTTTTTTTTTTCTTTTTGGGGTGGGTGG
>NW_016690201.1:1984553-1987558 GCF_001604755.1 Lepidothrix coronata | reverse complement strand
TATTACATGTTTATCCTGGTGCGGAGCACCTGGAGTCAAACAGAGATATAAACTATCCTACACCCAATTTAGCTGCAGAAAACCGGGACGATAGGGGCTGCTGGGGGTGGGGATTTCCTCTTCCAGGTCCCGCTCTGAGGACTGCCCGTTCCCCGGTTCCCTCTCTGAAGCCGGCATCTTCCCCGGGCAGGCAGGGGCCATCCCCGCACCCGGCGGGACGGTTCGTGACGGGACGGGCGGGGGCGAGCGGGCCCCGCTCCCCCGCGGCCGCGGCGCTGCGGCTCCGCCTGGCGTTCAGCAGCGGGATCGCGGCTGCCGTGCCGCCGGTGCGTCCCCCGCGCTGGGGGGCTCCGTGGAAAACCTCCCGGACAGGCTGGAAGCGCTCCTCAGCCAGGCGGAGTCCCGCGGGGATCGTCACCCTGCTCATCCCCCGTTTGCGGAGGCAGCGGCAGCAGCATCCTGTCGGAGATGGGCGGGTCGGGGAGCGGCGCCCGCCGCAGGCAGCGGTGGCACCCCTGAGCACTGTTAAGGGGCACAGGGAACATCTGCGGCCAGGAGCAACCGTGGGGATTAAAATATCCCAGATAAATAAAATTACCTCCTTCGACAGCTATGCTACGGGCAGGCATCCTCATCTAAGGGCAGGGAGGAAAGTCCTGGCTCTTCACACTCCTTGGAATATTTTTATCCTTCTGGTTTTTGTTTGTTTGTTTGTTTTTTTTTTTTTTTTTTTTTTTTTTTAAGGATAAAAAGCTGCCTTCTTTTGCAGTGATGAACAGTATGACAAAAGTTAAACTACTCTGCTTCTACTACCCCACACAGACAAGAAATGCTCAAATTAACACTGAGCCTTTCACGCATGCAAGGTCAGTGTAGTTTTGTAGGACAGAAAGTGTTTTTGGTTCAGCACAGATGACAGATTTAGGACTGCTTGTACTACAAGGTAAATAATACAACAAAATACTCGAAAAAGGTCTGTTAGATCATTCTTTCCAGTAAGTAATTAATTTAATCTAAATTCCCGGGAAATACAGTGCTCTGAACCCTGACACTCATCGACCAGCGTTTAGCAGTAAATAAAGCAATCCCATTCCTAAATCAGAATATCAATTTTGAGCCTGACATGATTGAATTGTAGCTGATTTGCATTAATTACAGAAATACCATTGTGGTAACAATATATTTTCAAACAAGCTTAGAGGGTCTTTTTTCTTGGCTGCCTGAAGGTAATGTAGGACCACACTTCTGCCAAAAGCAGTGCTCCTGCTGCAGATCTGGTGCCTTGCATTAGTGATCACACAGCTGCTGACCTGTCTGAGAACTGTACAGCAGGAGCTGAGCCAATCCCACCCTCTGCACCATCATTTATCCATTAGTGTCAATGCAAGGAAATATGTAGCCTGGGCAGGACAGGGGTAAGACTGGATCACCTCTTTCACAGGCTTAAGTCACCTGGGAAACTTCCCCTGAGGTTTTGAAAGATAGCAAATGACAGAAACTCATTAAGACCAAAAGAGAAGAAAATTATTATATTCCTTTTTTTTTTCCTTAATGAATATCAAAAATATAATTCCACAAAAGCAGACTCAAGTGCAAGCATTGTTTCAAAGGCACAGCACTTCTAAAGAGACTAGAATTTTCCATTATCTTTAGGCTCCTTGTTCACTTCAGTCCTTAAGTCTCTGGCCCAAAGGTGGCTTGTGCATGAGCCCAAAGTTGACTGTTTTTTGTGACTTCACCAATGACAACTGAGTCTTCTTCACAGACACTTGCACCAGGCCTGCACCATGACCTTTCATCTCACCAACCCTTCCACATGATCCACTGTGTGCAACCCTGTGCCGAGAGACGCAGATATTTTTTTTCTGCATAAGGTGCTGATTATTTTTTGGTTGGTTTCACAGTGATAGAAAATAATAAATTGGTCATGTTAGTCCACAGTTAAAAAAAAAAACTGTAAGAATGACTCGCATACGTATCAAAAAGCTTGTGTTAAGCCACTGTAACCGTGGTGTCCATACGGCAGAGCTGTCATCTCTGTACACTCAGTAAAAGAGAAGCTTCAACACTCTTCAGTCAGGCTGGAAGAGTGATGTGTTAATCCGCTCCCATTAAAAAGACAGCAAATTCCCAGTTGATCACCTAATTCAAATTAAGCACGTGTAATCTCACGGTGGCACTCACAGTGGTGTTACCGTAATGCGTACATAGAGACTGACAGCATGAAGTGTCCTGAGGAATGCTCAGCTTCCAACGGTAATGTCACGTAGGCACTCTGAATTTTAATGTGGGTCATTAAGACCCAACTCCTGTAGTCACTGTTCTAAAGACAGAGCCTTTTAACTGTCGGTCTTGTGCAAGCTACACAAGGGGTGTAGGCAATGTTACAGGTTTTCTAGTTCGTGGCAGGAAGGGGGAGTCCCATCAGAGTCCACCATGGAGGTGTACTTTATTGGAGGTGGTGGTGGCTTGAAAGATGGAGGTCTGTTCATACTGAAATAGAGGAGAAAAAATGCACTATCACACAAAAACTGCATAAAAGACTGATGTAAAATGATCACAGGAGGGGGTAGATTGACACTAAGAGCACCTGACATTAGCTTTTACATAGTGTAACTTCCCTGATTCTGTTTTATAACCAGCACACCTCCTAGTATTCATTTGGCTTTCTCAGCTCACACTTCACAATTTTGCTTTATTCATGTTTTAAAAGAACAGAACGTGGTTCTGATGAACCATTCAAAACCAGAGGTCTTTTGCTCACACTACTCTCTGAAGGTATATTTAATGACTTGCAACTTTTTTGGGGTCAGTTTATAAGCCAAGATAAATAAAGGTCCCATCCCAAATCATTGAAAAAAATCAACCCTATTTTTCCCTTCTGTATACAGGATTTGTAGTTGTGTTCCGAAAGGGTTTTCCAGAACTATAAGTGATGCATTTTCACCATGAATTTTCCAACATTTTAATAATGTTAGTCAGATTAAAAATAATTGTCTCTTAGA
>NW_016690201.1:1912196-1982783 GCF_001604755.1 Lepidothrix coronata | reverse complement strand
TGCTCCAGGTTTTGTGCTTCTGCAATGGCATGCTGAAAGAAGAGGATTTGTAGGATAATGTCTCACCAGTACTGTTGAGCAGGCTGCTGGTAGTAAAGAAATCTTTCCCTCCCGTAGCTGAAATTGTCTGGTCTGTGACGCTGTAGGACAGATTACCTAAAAAGATATGGGCACAGAACATTTTTAGTAACTTTTTCAGGTGTTTTAAAATGAAGACTGTCTTTTGAACCCACTGTTATTCACCCTGCTGAAAACTGGAAATCAAATTCCAGGATCAGGGTGTCAAAATTTGATAAAAGCACATTTTTTATCTAACACCGTGTTTTAGGCCAAGAATCTAGGCATCTTGCCAAGATTTTTGGCCTAAAACCTGGTGTTAGATAAAAAATGTGCTTTTATCAAATTAAAGAATATTAGAAGAAAAGGAAGGAAGGAAGCCGGGAGAGAAAGAAAGAGAGAAGAAAGAGAGAAAGAAAGGAAGAAAGAAAGGGAGAAAGAAAACACCTTTTAAAATGTTACAGCAAGCCAGCATTGAGCTGTGCTGTGGTCTAGGAGAATGATAAGCTCTTTATATCTTTGATGGTAATGAAAAACCTAAAGATATAAAGTGGCTTAGCAGCAGCACAAAGAGTCTGCCTTTGTCACAACTAAGCAAAACCTCAGTCTCCTCTGTCAAGTGCTGTGTCTGAACCACAAAAATAATCTATCATCTGTTTGTAGGCAGTATTTTGCCCTTCCTAATACAGCTAAGCTACCTATGTCTGAATCAGTGCTGCCTAAGGATACATTTCTGTTTTTTCTAGCCACCTCCACATTCACAGCTTCTGAAATAATACCTAAAATATGCAACTAGACAATGGGACAGCATTTCCAGAGGTACCACGGCAGTTATGGTGCGCCAGGGTTGTATTCTCAGAGGAGTGTGTGGCATTCCTGAGGCTTTGTGGAGATTCCATGGTGGAATCATTCAAATCTGTACAAAAAGAAAAAATATCCTTCAATTTTCTTCCAAGCCTGCACCTATGACTGCTTCATTAGGCTCAGCTGTGGCTATTTTGTACTCTTAGCCTTTCTCTGATGCAAACAACAAATGAAATAACAAAGGAACCTGAAAGTCTCTGGTATAATTGCTGATTTACAAATCCAAGAAAAAAAACAAAAACACTGTTTAAGTTATATTAATGAAACAGCAGACAGAACCAGGAAAATCTTTTTCTTATTAGATGCTGGCTTTGATTGAAATTGAACACTGAAGTGTATGTGTTTGTGTGTATATATATATATATATGTAGGTATGTATGCATGTATGCAGTAAAAAGCCCTACGAAAATCTGTCCAAATTTAGGGCACTCTAAAAAGTCATTGAGACTTTTGGATATTAATTCAGTTCTTTTCTTCTTGCTTATTAGGTGTTTAATTTTATGAGAATAAGCATGACAGATCCTGCCTATGCAAAAATTATTGGCAAAGTTATATATATTTAAAAAAAAAAAGACATACACTAAGAGATTCCTTAGCACTGTGCTCTGTACAGCACACTGATGAGCACTACTTATTCTTATTTACATAATGGCTTGTGTTAGAGCCTCAGAGGACTGAAATGATAATGGTAATCGCTGTTGTAGGAGCCCAGTGGCCCTGGGAGGGCACAGGGATGCATGCTGGTATGCCTCAGCAGGCTCACTGGTGCCTCTGTGCTCTGAAATTACCCTCAATTACAGCTGCTGGACTGAGGACCCTTCAAGGCCATTATCTCTTAGCCGGTGGTCAGGCAGGCACAGATGTGGGGAAGCAATGGCAGGGATGTGGGGATGACTGGTGCAATGCACTGTATATCCTGCAAATATTAGTGTAATTCAGCATGCTTTTAGCAAAGATTGCCACCAGCAAGCTGTGCAAGAGCGGAATTGTGAAGCATTAGAAGTTGTCACGAGGTTGTGGTCTAAATGTGTGGTTGTGGGTTGTACGTGGGTAAATAAGCACTGGAGTGTTACCAAAAATATATTCAGAAAATGGAAAGCGGCTGCTACATTTGCACTTCAGCCAAAAGACGACTCCCATGCAAATGCAAAAGCTCACTGACAGTTCCTGCCTGCTCCAAAAGCACAAGGACAAACCAAGATTTTAAAAAAGAAAGTCACTTTGGGCTTCTTGCTGCTGAGCAGAGATTTTCTAAAGGGAAAGACTTCTGAAAAAATGTTCACCTTAGGGTTTCTTTTTAATTGATTTATTGATCTTTAATGAGGCTGCCTTTCAATATTCTATTAGGCAGCCTTTATTGCTCCACATTATCTCATTATTTCATTGCTACTCTGCGATTTTATTTAGCTTCTCTGGCAATTTATTTCATCTATAAACTACCTTCAGTACTTACTACATTTGCCTAGCAACTCTCTCAATTGTAATATTGTTAAAATAAATATGTCTATTGAAACCAGGATACTCAAACGTTTTTTCATTCCTCTTTTGCCACTGCAAATCCTTGACAGCTTGGAAACTTGGGCTTTTATCTTCTAACTCAGCGGAATTCAACAGGGAAATTGTTTCTGTGAAGTATTGAAAAGCTGGTACAGATGACTCCACCTGACTTTTGGCCTCTGCTCAGACACAACTTTTCCATGTTTAGTAATAATTTTTGCATGGCAATGTGGTGACTATCAACTAGCAGCTGAAAATAAGCGCCACAGAGCTAATGCTCTCGGGAAAGGTATCTCGAACTGAGGACCTGAGGACCTGCTGCTCTACTTTTTGCAAGATGCTCCAGGCTACTGTAGATTTGCAACCCAACGCTCACTAAGGTAGTGCCACATTTTCACTTTGCAGCCCCCATAGTTGGCTTCATAACTCCCCTGTTACAGTCCTACGAAGCAAAAGAGACACATCATCTACTCACGTGCTGCTGTCAGACTCTCAGTTAATGCTGCGGTGCTGGTGTAGCTTTTTGTCTCTGCATTAAAAGCCAGCGCTCCTGCTGAAAAACACACAAGCTTGTAAAAATTGCTGTAGGGAACCATAATGCTTGTTTTTCATTTTCCCTGTCTTTCTTCCCTGTTTCCTGACTAATAAGGTCAAACAGTTGTAGCCCACTACTTGAGACGCTGGCTTCCCTCACACAAGCACTACACAACTCCACGTCTTCTTTGAAAGCCTGTCACAAGCTAGAACCTCGACTGAGATAGATGAATAAACTTTGACAAAACATTTGGAGCATTTTTGTATTTCAGCTTAGTTTCAGGTGAAGCTCTATAGCTTGGAGTGCACTGGCTTGTTTCGTCCTGAAGCCAGAGCAGCGACGAACAAACATACATAAATCAGAATCTAGACAGGATGTCACCAGCTCCAGGGAAACAAAACTGTTTTCCCAGCTAGCAAAGGGAAGTTTTGAAGAAGTTAATATACAGGAGTCAAACCTGCAATGTCTGATGCCAAAAGCCAATTTCTTTAACATTTTCCTTTAAGCTTTTATTTTAAGTGCTAAGATTTCTAGAGCTCAGCTAGCTATTTATCTGATATTTACACACAGACGGTGGTTAGCAAGTAGACCTCTATTTTTCCAAAAGAACAATTTTACATTTGCTAAAAAGAGTTCATCTTTCTTAACAACTGTCTCATTTTTGGAAAAAAAATATCATTAAGCCATCTAAACAAACCCAAGAAGGTGAAATGCAGCTGTAACCCATCACTTGAAGCCTGAGCTTCTCTGTGCTCAGACACAGAGCTATCATGGAAGCTAAGCAAAATCCAGGCTGCAGTTTTAACAGCCTTGGTTTTGTTTTCCCTGCCTCTGCCCTTGCCTCTCTATGTCCACTTTTCCCTTGAATCCGTTCCCAGCTGTCTCTTAGATTTTCATTAAAAACTTGCAAAATAGCAGGAACTGAACCAAACCAGTAGACTAAAATGGCAGGCCTGGACTTGGAATCCTGACTCAGCTACAGCCCAGAGGATTTGCTCAAGCAGCTGATGGTGGCACAACTGTGAGAACCAGCAGTGAGCCAGAGAGGAGAAGCACCAATCCAAGGTTGGCACACTGCAACTGCCACATGTTGGGAGCATTCATTAAAAGGCAGTTGTTTCCTGGCCTACTTACAGAAGAAAAATGGCTCAGCTCCACCTTACATTATGACTTTTACCTCGTACCTCCTCAGTCAGCAAAGATGTGTAATTCAGCTAGGAGAATCTTCTCTGTTCACATTGTATATTTATAGCCTTTGTCATTAAATTTTTTGTTGAAACAGAAAGGCTTTCAGTCCACTTGGACAAGCAACTTTGCTGTTCTACTCGCAGCCAGGCAAGTGTCTCTGTTTTGGGGATGGGGACAGCAGCATGAGAAGCAGCAAACTTTCATTTCAGTGCCACTGCAGTCTGTGTTCCTGCCTTGGCATATCTCTGTCTAGCCTCTTTGTGCCCCCGGGCTTTATGCTGAGTGATTCAAGTCCCGCAGGGAAGCCTTGTGTTTGGTGTCTTCCTCCAGTGTTACCCCCAACTGCTGCCCTTCACATTGCTCTCTTATCTCTGCTAGAGAGTAACTTTAAGGTTTAAGGTTACTTTAAGGGAGGGTTGCAGGATTGAATTTACACAGCCCAAGGAGAAGAGTCAATGCCCCACAGGCTCATAAAAGTCTGTTGCAATCAAATTTTTTTTTGTTTGGGAGAACAAGGCTTCTGCAAATACTAAGGGCCAAATCCACTCTTGCTGGTGGCTACCTCAGTGGTGCATCATTCCTGAGCCGAAGCTATGGTGCTGTTAAGGAGAGGAACAACAACTTGCCATTTTGCCTCCTCCTTGTGCTGCCTGCACTGCTGTTTTGCATGTGCTTCTTTGTCTAAAATGAAGAGTGTGTGCCATGTGTGTGTTTAGTCAGGAGCTGTGGCAGTGAGCACAACTCTCCTTGCTGCCAGTGAGGGCTGCCCCAGCACCCTTCTATCTGCTGCTTAAAACCAGCCAGTCCTACAGGGATCAACAGCTGGGCTTCAAAATAGACTTTAAAGAAAAGAGTGCTTGCAGACAGGCTGTGCTGCAAGAAAATGCACTCTGCTCTCTCTGGTGGGCATTAACGCTGTATTTTGAGATCAGAAGGTAGGAGGTTCTCAGCTTTACCTGCTCTTGATTCAGGCTGCTGCTGCACTGTCCAGCCCACTGGTTTAACCTCTCCCTTGGCAAGAGAGGTTAAACCCTTCCAAGTGTTACTCTGCCCTCCACTGGCCTTGGTGTTGCCAGCCTAAAGAAGAAATTACTGAGTTACCTGTTGTAAACGTTTTGTTTATTGTTGCTTTGTATTTGGACTTCTGTGCTCCGATGTTTGGGTTGCACTTTTTCTAGTTCTAATGTAATTCTATTTTGGTGTGACCTTTAATTAAAGAAAATAGGTATTCCTTGTAAATAATATAATATAATAACACTAATTAATATATAATCGATGTCAGTTCAGTTGCCAAATTTAGTGCATATATCCTAAATGGAGCATTAAAAAAGATAAAATCACTGAAGCATTCTCTCATATATTTACTTTTGAACTGTGGTTATACTGACTGTGGTTACTGTACCTCCTAGCGTATAATGCACTAGGAAAAGGGTTTCTGGAGACAGTAAATTGTTTGCTACAAAAAAAGCAAGATGGTTGTTGTGTCTATGTGTTTTTCTCCTACACTGTTGAAGCAATAGAAAAAACATTTTGGCTTAATTGATTACCTTGTGTTATGGAAGCAGGAGCCAAGTTTGCTTGACTTGTGAAATCCAGAGAGGCCAAAGATGTCGACTGGGGCTCTAAAGACAAACAGATTACATGGTATCACATTTAGCTGATAGGTTCTTTAGAAAATAATATTAATAAATCATAAAACAGCCTAGATCAAAGCTTGCGGCAGCTGTTGGGTAAATGCAGACTCTGCAGCAGAAATCCTGCTGTCAGACTTAAGGCTAAATGCTCAAAACATATCCCACAAATTCAGGGGGCACTCACAGATGGCTGATGTTATTAATACTGGCCCTTTCCCGTGAGCTGGCTGGAGACATTACTTACTTATGTTTTTATACACAGGGTACAGTTTAACTGCTGTGGGGTGGATCATGCATTTGATGGTGGTGCTCCCCCATTTATCCAGAGCCTTTCCAGAAATGGTCCATGACAACATGCCACAGCCACATAAGCCAAGGAGATCACCTGCGGGTTTTCCTCTCGGTTGCTGAAGAGAGTTTTATGTAGTTACCCATGTGCAGGCTCTGGTAAAACAGAGTTAGCTATCTTACGTAACTAATGAAGGGGAATGATGTGCTGCTCTTGGGTCAAGGAAAAGTGGTGGCTTTAACTTTTCTATCACATGCATCTCTCTGTCATAATAGGACAAATTTATTTACAGTTCTATAGGTATAATACTCCATTTTATAAAAATGCATAAAAATAACATGTAATATTCAGGATGCCATTTTACATGCTGTCCTAACGTGACAGTTTTAGTAAGATTTCTGTTGGATCTCTGCTTGAGTGACTTCACAGCTCACAAATTCCCATCCAGCAGGACACAGGTACCATCAGTACCAGAGCACACTGACCTTTCCCTGACACATCTCTGGCCCTGTGTACATGACATTTAAGCAGTGGTCAATATACATATATTGTATAATGAAGGCTTCTATTTTATCCTCCTTACCTGAGGCAGTCATGACAGCTGATGTAAGTGTTGAATTACCAAGGTCTATAACAAATCAAAACAAACAGCATAAGGAAGGTGTTTATTCTGCTTTAGGAAAGTGGGTGATTCAAAGGTTCAAGAGTGAGAAAGTACATCACATTTAATTTCCAAATAATCTTTCAATGCACAACTCAGCTAAGTGGTCTGGAGAGAAACATGAAGCATCTGAGGTAACTGTGCTGTGACATCCCTAGGGAAACAAAGGTTTTTGGGGAAAAATTTTGGAGCCCCTGGCACCTCAACTTAAGAAGAACAAGTGAATCACATGGGTTTATTCCACTCAAAGAGATGCACCTTATTAGCACAGATGTTGAAATAACAAATATGAGCTGGTGGTGGCACCTGCACAGCTCCATCCACGAGGCGCTTTGGAGGCTGTAACTCTTGACAGGAAATTTCAGAGACCCTTTGCGCTGAAAAATGCTCACTGAGTCCTCAGAGAAGAGGAGGGGGAGTTATTCCTTGTAATTAAAGAACTGTTAACCACCCAGACAAGTGCAGCAGAGACACCATCCTGCCCAAGCAGCATTTATGTCCTAAGTAAGAGATCTCTCACTTTTTTCAGTATTTTTTTTCCCCAGGAGAAGAGGCAAAGTACTCCCCGAGTAGGTTAGGAGGATGGATTATGTCTCCCCAAAGGGCTCCATGAAGGACATAATCTATGGAAGCTCACACACCCCATTAGAAAAACACATCTGGGAAGGCAGCCAGAGGTACCTACCTCTGTGTGGTTGGGCACATGTGGAGGGCACTGGGTGGGAGCAACCCTCTGCAGATCAGATCTTAGTAAAAGTAGGTAACTATCAACTCTCCAGCTGCTTTTCTGTGCAAGCACTTGTACCTCCTTTGGCTGTTCTTTTCCATTTGCATTTCATCTTAGCCTCGCCTGCACTAGCAGGGATTTTGCAGTAGCTGGCTGACATAAAGGACTCCTTAGCAAAGGTGCAGCAGGTCTGAAAACCAGGGCAGTGGGCACCTTGAGGTGTGCCCAGCTCCCAGTGACTTTATGCAGAGTGTGCAAGATAAAGAAGAATGGTGACCTGATGCGAGCTGCCAGGGTTCCTGTGAGACATCACCTTGCAGAGGCCGGTGGAAAACAGAGTCTCTCTCTCAGGGACCCCCAGTGACTGGGATGACTTTCTGGTGTGCAGTGGGGTATTAGCTGAACCCCCAGAGCTTGCCACAACCTGCACTTGTAGAAGTTTTTACACAGAAACCCACACTTCTTTTCATGCCATCTGTCTACAACATTTCTCTGACACACTCACGTAACCCACTGCTAAAGTGCAGCTGCCTCCCACGAGGAGCAGAACAAACTGCTCCAGGACAGATGTCTCCAAAGGGCTTCAGCTGAGGTGTGGACGGAACATTTATCTGTCTGCAATAAGCTGATAATAAGACAAACTTGCAGGGGCAGAGCACAGATTTACCACATTTACACAAATTAAGAAACATTCTATCAGTTCTTTAATTAGGCAAAAGTGTTGAGGATCTTGGCTGTGTACTTAAGCAGAAGGTAGAACCATTAACAGGGCTGTTATTTTTAATTATTACTTCAGTGTTGAAAGAGCTTTATTCAAATGCCAGCTGAAGCATCAGAAATAACATTATGTGCCCCTCAAGGCTGGAGTTTAATTATGCTTGCTCTTAATTATGATAGATTACATCACCAAAATATCTGTTTATTGTATTTTCTCTGAAGTCATAGCTGCAGGAAGGGGTTTCTTGCTGTAGTAAGTGTTACAACTTCAGGAATTTATAGATTCCTCTAGCACAACCCAAGTTATTTTATTCTTAATTTATCCTACCTTCTGAAACCATGGTGGGAAAAGCTTCAGGTGAAGCTTCATTAGACTTATTGTCTGTGAAGAAAAAAAAGAGAAAGGTGAAACCAGTTCTTTAAAGTAGTTATAAAGGCTGAAAATTTAGTTTGGGCTTGTGTCATACTGTGCACCTTCACAGAAGGCATGGCTGAGAATTAATGTGATTCTTTCCTTTCTGTCATATCTAAATACATTAATGTTTTTATACAGAGTGGATCTATCTTAGCATTAGCATAACCTGCAGGCAAGAACTTAGACTGCTTAAATTGATGGCTCTCCAATTTGAAGATATTTCTACAAAACTACAAATTGGGTGAAATGAGTAATTTTGGAGAAAACGGTGATTTATCTCCCTTCCCTCTGAAGCTATATTTCCAGAGGATTCAGCTCTGGCTTTTGATGCAGTCTTACTTTGTGGAAAAACATACCAATAAACATATCCACAGCCACAAGTGAACACAGCTGAGATGCAAGCAGTTGCCAAGGTACATGATGTACCAGCAGATGCTGCTAAGGGGTCAGCAGCTCAGTCCTGTTGTCTGTGCAGCAAGGATCATCATCATAATAATAAAAATAATAAAAAAGTGTCACTGTGCATTTGCACCTGAGGAGGAGACATGAACAAGAGGGTGCTAAAGGAAATCTGTCAGATCTTCTCACCAGCCCCCCTGCATTCTCAGAAGTGCCAAAACCCTCTGTAATGTTGAGTCTCCTGCTTTCACCAAAAGAGCAGGACAGCATGTATACCCACTTCCCTAACCATGTAGCTAATCCTTATGGTACAGATTATAGGGAAGTTTCTGCATCGTCCAAAATGGTTCAACCTTTTGCAAGTTTCACTGAAGATGTATAACACAACCCTGATCTGAGGGTTTAGATTTCCAGGGAGCTGCACTGCACACATGCAGACTTTTTGCCACAAATGCTCAGTGGGAAACACATGATTATAATAGCTCACTGGTCCGTGTGGCTATGCTAATCTATTTTTGGATATGGGAAGTACAGCAAGACACTGCCTAAACAAACAACAAGGATCTTCTGTTTGTGCAGGAGTTTCTTAGCTCATTTAGAGGCTTAAGCAAAGACTTGAGCTAAAAAACCTGCCAGAAAGTTCAAGCTGTGAGATGAACTTGTACAATAAAGCTTCCATACACTTGGTATTTCTTCAGTATTTTAAATAACAGTGAATACATGTGCTTGGTGTTCTTAAGATCTCAGATGTGTTTCATCTATGAAAAACCTACCAAATGAAACAAATATTTCTTCCGATGAAATATTCCATATTTCACTCCCGAGGGAAGGAAACAGACATGCACATGAGAATGTCTTATGTGTCTCTTGGGTCCCTTGCAGCATCAGCGTTGATCTCATCTGATAGAAACCTTCACTGTCTTGCAAATCTTCTTGTACAACAGGAATTTCTTGGGGAAAAAAGAAAAAGGCCCTCTCGTTCACTCCAGACCATAAATCAAAACTGTGCATAATACTGGTACTGAAAACAGGCTCATATAGATGCAGGTTTCTTTGCTGAGACACTACCAAAGATCTGTCAAGAACAGTGTGGTTATACCAAACCATGGTTCCCATCCCTAGCAATTGCAGGGGTCTGTGGTCACAGCCATTTGCCATCTGTTCCCTTTGAGGAGGTCTGACACTCTCCCTTGCACCCAGACAGACTCCTGCAGGCTCCCTGTGGCAGGAATGGATGAGCAACCATCACTTCTCTTGGGAACCACTTCTACAGTTGTGCCATTGTCCTACTGACAGGTTGCTTTACCTCCGGGCTGCTCCGACAGGTTTGCTCTGTCCACGTACCACACAAGGCTGGGCTTGGGAAACGCCTTCCTCACAACACAGCTCACGCTGGGCTATGGGGCAGGAAAAGGAAGTTATTAGGTTAGACTCCAACATCCTCACCCTGCTGCCAGCTTCCAAATTCCCTTATGGACAGTGCTTGTTAACTCACAATCCTGCTGTGGAAGGACGCACTTCCTTCCTCTTTATTGTGTTTCTTGCCCACTCCCTTAATTTTTCTGGTTGTGGGCAGTGCTGAATGAGAGTCCAGGGACACACCACTGCTCTGGATGAAAAGGCTCCAACCCTCTCCAGCCCTGGCTGTGGCTGGAAAGATGTAGGGTGACCCCCACCCCTCCTGCCTCCAGTGATGAACATCCACATGGAAAAACACTGGAATTGGTAATGGGCAGTGTGTGTATGGAGAATAAGACACCTTCTGATCACCATGTGAATCCTCCCTTCATTAGGCAGATGGAGAGACAAATCCCATGAAAAAGACTGCCTAGTCTGTTGAATACACAAAATTAGATACCTTTGTAGCAGGCACAATATGCAAGAGGTTTCCAGAAATTGATGCTTTAGATGCAGTAGTCCTGGCTCTATGCCAATTGCTCCAAAAATCTGTTTTTGTGCTCCATTTAATTTCTCATCAAGCAATAGATGGGAAGAACCTCAAAATCAAGGCTAGATGAAGGGCTGGGCACTAGCAAGGTGGGAGGTCTCATCCTCATACTGCCTGGATGTTTACAATTACATTTATTTAGCAGGTTATGACACTGCTAAGTACTAAGCACTGCTATAAGAGAAATTGCCTTGTCCTTTTAAACAGAAAAAAGAAAAAAGCATGTGCTACTCATGCAGCACAAGGCCCACTTGCTCCCACTTTTGAAGAAAGTGGTTCCCACATTTAGTTGAAAGCAAGCTTGATGTATTACAGCCAGGAGAAGTCAATCATTCAGTACAAAGACTGAAACTACCCAGCTGAAACTCTTTCCCTCCCATGGTAAATTGTATTGCTTTCCCCTATTTTCTCTTCATTATTCCCTTATTTTTCAGGCACTTTTGGGTCATAATATTTTTATAAATGCTTCCTTATGAAGAAACACAAATCCTATATCTTTACTAGATTTAAGCCCTGCAAGAAAAAGAAGAAAAGAGAAGTAAAGGAGTTGGTGTTTGTTTGGAGATGAAGAACCGACAGAGGAGTTTCTATTGTCCAGTCTCATGATGGCAGCACCCTTGCTCTGTTCAACAGGACTGTGCAGATAAAAGCCTGCAATATCCAACACCACACACGGAAATAGGTCATCGGGAAAATTATACCAGTCAGTTTTGCAGAACTGACTGACTCATGGCTTGTCTGAAGCAGGTGGATATGGCTAGTGCAAGGTTCTGCCTGCCCACAAGCTCTGTTTCCAAGGAAAACCTTAATTTGGGATGAATGCTCACAGACCAAAAGCTTCAACTTGAAGAGATGGAACAGGAAGCAAAGCAGCCTAGCTAGTAGCCAGAGTGGCTTGCTAGTCAGTCATATGGGCCACAAATATGTTTTATGCCAAGTATGGCCACTGCAGATCTGCAGACCTTTAGGTTTTGCCATTACCAAGCATGTGAGAAAACAGAGGCCTCAAAACACATGGGTAACTGCTCATCTCTAAATAGGGACTCTCAGATTTAGATCTAGTTGCTCTACTGGCATCTGACTGCCCCAGATGAGATAGGCTTGCAGTGTGATACATTATGCCCAACACGATCACCACCTTTTCATCAGCGTGTTAGGCCATGTCCGTGCTCCAAGCATTGTTCCCACAGCACCTGCTCCTCCCTGTCCTAAGGGGGGCTGTGGGGAAGGTAGAGGCTGCCTCTCCCTGACCCCCTGGAGCAGCATCCTGGGTAGCAGGTGACCTTTTCCAGAGAGGGATTTTATGCAGTGTGGAGAGGGCAGCTCGAGATTGTTGGGTAGTAGCCAGCAGATGGGGAGGGAAAGGGAGATTTGCAGCCCCCTGCAAACCACATAGCCTCTTGATCTGTCCTGGAGTCTTCCCCAGGGCTAACATAAAACCAGATTTTGCCCACACATCAGAGAAGCCCTTAGCTTGGTCAAGTTTGTGCTCACCAAAGAAGTTCACTGCTGAGAGGATGGAAATTGCTCAGAGGAAAGGGCATGAACAGCTGACATTAACTCTTTGCCGTGCCCATTGACCTGTGAGCTTTGTCAGTTTGGATGTTCCACCCATGCCTGATTCAGCTCAGCTTGCCTGGCTCTGCTGGGGTGGCATGGTGGCAGTCACAGGCCTTACTCTTTGCTCCAAAATTGCTCACCTTCTGCGAGGTGCCAGCTGAGCCCTCCTGCAGGCTAACAGAGATCTCAGGGTAAGCTGGAAAGCAAACATATATGTATTAGTGAAATGGACACTGAAGATCACAGTAACAGCTTCTAAGAAGACTTAACAGCCTTGTTTCATAAAAAGAGTTGAAATTAAATCCTAACTCCACCCACACAAGTAGCAAGATAAAAGCTTGCACAGCTGCAATTTGAGGTCAAGGAAGTGGTTTACAAGCACAGATCAGCAGCTACTGCCACAGGATTCATGATGTGTTTCAGTGTCTATCTGAACTACTCTAGGGTGGCTTTGCTGGGGAAACAAGATGAAAGCATCCTGCAGTCACAGCTCTGGCAGCAGAGCCACCCTTTCTGGGCCTGATGAAATGAAACACACCCCAGTTGTTGGTTCCTCTGGGTGCTTGCCAATCAAAGTCATCTCCAAAGGCTTCAGCCATCTCCAAAAACATTGATTGGTTTTGGGTACCAGCCACCCACGTGCTGTCACCTGGACAGACGTGTGGCAGTGTCACACCACAGATGCTTCCTGCCTTGCCAGGAAGCCCAGAGCTCACCTTCACATCAGAACAGCAGGCTGTGGATGACCACATCCACATGAAATGGAAAAAGTGTTTTCTTTTGTTTTTGCAGCATGTTGGTTCTGGGTGAAGTTGACTGTACAAATTAAAGCTATCAGGTACTGTAAGCCTTTCTAAGTCGGTATTTCTAAAGTAGCCATCGGAATCCCTGCTTTGGAGTAATATTAACTGACTTGTTAAGTAAGGACTGTTGAAACTGTATTAATATATAAAAAAATCTCAAAAGCCTCAGGTAAATTGTACTTCTGGCCTTTTCTGAGCCTTGAAACTTGACTGGAAACAAGTGCTGCCCCTGGATTAGTTAGGAGATCTGTAATTCTTTCTCTTTCCAACTTAAACCTCACTTTATTCTCTACCATTAAGATACTTTTCTCTTTTTTCTTACCCTGTTATAGTCCCTTACATTCCCCTCTGAGCTGAACTGCTCAAGTTTCCCTTTTGTATTATATAGCTAATCCTCTCAGGACTCTCCTGACTTCTTTTTTTTTTTTTTAATTTCCACTTTTCTGCTTAATGTTACTGACGGATTATGCCTGGTCATGACCTGTATTTAATTATCGTGGCCTTATGGTTTTCTGATCTCAGGGTACTTTTGGATGAAGTTTCCTTTTTTATATATATATTTTTTCCTTCTTGGTTTTGCTCTTTACTCGTTTATTTTGCTTTGTTTTGTTTTGGGAAGTAGGTTGGTAGATTCTTCCAATCAGAAAATGAATGTATTAAGATTTCCTTCTTGTTTCTGCCTTGCCAAAACTGTACAGATGGTCATGGAGCTGGCAGAAGACAAGCATACTTTTTCAGATGTAAGAAAAAGTCTGATAAACTGGATCTTCTAATCTCAGCAAAAAGTTGCCTGGGAGACTAAATGACGTCTAGTCTAGTGCATGCTCTTCTCTTTGTTTTTTGATGAGAACAGGCACACTTTTCCACATCTGTATTGGATGCTGTCTTCTGCTTTTTCAGAAGACATGTTTGCTGGGTAACTCTCATGCATAGCTCTGAATAATCTAATAGATGTTTTGCAATTAACATCTTAGCCTCTGTTAACATTTTGACATTCACTTGTCTTGCTAGGATATTTACCAATGTTTTGTATCTAGTGGAAATTCAATATTTAGTTCAGTAGTTTCTGCAGCTGAGCTTTTACTGTTACAAAAAGGGAAAATCAATATTTGGTGAAGTTAGACTTGAAAAGGCCGTATGTTTTCCGAGAAACTTGTATCTAAAAGAACTCTGTTCTAGAAAAGAAATATTTTAAAGTATTTCAGTCCAAAAGTACCCCCTTAAAAAAAGCTCTCTTGTTCAAACATCTGTCTTTACTCAACTTACGAAGACTCTCAACTTCATTGAGAGACTTTTTCAGGCCTTTCCCATCCTCTCCTGCCCAGCTCTCAACTGTGAGGAAGTGCCACTTCACTGCCCCTCAGACTTGGTCTGTCTCTGCTGTGTTTAGCCCTGCCTGAAGCATTTGTCAGAGTGATCCTGCACAAGGAGCCTTCTGCAGGCAATATCACCTGCCCTCTCCTCTGTTTCATAACCCCCAGCCCGTGGGGTTCAATTGCAGGAGTATTTGGGTGACAGGGGGATTGCCAAGATGGGAAAATCTCCCCAGGTTTCAGTTGGGCTTTGCTCTCTAGCTGTGTCCTTGCTAAGGGCCAAGACAGCAGATATAACCAATATAATGTGCTGTTGATGTTGTATACACATACTATCTCTAGATTCTGTCCCAGCCATTTGAGGCTGGATCTAACTGTTATATCACATAAAAGTTCATTTCTTTATTCCCTGGTAAGCACAAGGAAAAAGAGAAGGGTTCTCATCTGAAAAGGCTCTTTGTCCCTAGATGCTGGATTATTCTGGCCACTGTCTCTGCCTATTCTGCCCTGCCAGTGGTGCACAGGTATGTGTGATGGTGCAGGGGAGGCTCTAAACCCTCTGCTCTTGGCCTCACATCCTGCTGCAGGACAAGAGAGGTAAATGGAGAAAGGCTGGTATGATGCAATCATAAGCAGCATGACTTCAGGGAATAGTAACAGAAAAGAGTGAGACCAGATGCAAAATAGTTATTTTACCTGAAAAATATCAGATGTAGAAGGGCTAGGAGCACAAAAACACACTTCCTCCGAGATGTGGACTCTATTTGCTTGAAGTCTGAGAGACTTTCCTTTAGTGCCCTCCACAAACCTCAGGGCTCTCAGGGAGCCCCTGCACCTAACCCTGCCCTCAGGACCCCTGTGGGAGAGGCTGACAGCACAGCACCCTCAAAGCCAGCCAGCACTTACTGGGAAATACATGGGCTGTTCACCACCAAGAGCCACAGTTGCCTTCTCTTGTTTGCCTCTCTACCCTGTTGTGCTAATACGCTGATGTGGGCGCATGCACAGACAAGCACACACCTCACAGTAATTCTGGGAAAATCCAAATAAAGCAACCTCTTAGGCTAACAGACGCAGAAATCAAGGTGAGAGCATCAGCAGTGATGGAGGGGAGGGAGAGTTCAAGTATGTTAGTATACTTGAACAATTACCCAGGTAACACTGTCGCTATTTGACAAATGTCAATATTTTAAAATAAAACCCGTGTCTGAATCATGCAAACGCAAGAGGAGATTTCAGATTATTAACTTCTATTTTTATTTCTTTTACATCAGTGACTAACAGCCCCCAGACACATTTTTCTTTTTTTTTTTGCTGCTCCCTGTTGAACCTTCCTGTTTATTCAGAGCATCAGCCTCGCATGGCCATGCCAGCCTCAAGGTGTGGGCTTCCTTGGACAATTAGCTACAGTCAAAAGACTGTTGACAGACCCACTGTTTAACACCCATTCATTTTAGAAGCTTTGGAAATATGTTTTCCAGACCAACCGGTTTATAAACAGAAAACAAAGCCTGGTTTTCAAGTGGGCAGCATTTTTCTGGTTCTATTGTACCTCAGCAATTGTAGAGTAGAGTTTCTAAGCCACTAGAAAGGGAACAGAGCAAGTAACTAAACATGGGGAAGGCTTCCAGCATGAAATGGCAGCCCACATGTTTACAGTACAGAGGCTATACCACTCCTGACCAGTTGTAGACTCCCCAGCCAGGACCCTCATTTCCAGAGCCAGAGTGTTTGGCAGCAGTTTAATATCACATACCTTCGAGGATGTGACTTTGCAACAACAGTAGTTCCAAACTGCTTACTAACTTTTAGCCATGATTTCCTAACCACAGGCAGCATGGTCATTTGGGGCACAGAGATCTTGATGACCTGTAGCCTGCAAACATAAACCTACACATCAGGGGAAGATACTGGCCATGTGCCTGCCAGTGGGGGTGATATATGTGCAACAAATCTACTATTTTTTAATTCCAGAAACTGAAGGAGTTGAAGGAATGGCCTCAAATTCTTCTAAGAACTAAAGGGTTATTTTCTAACATTTTACCTCGTTGCAACTGAAAAAATTACAATGTAAATATGTTTATCTTAAAAAAAAACAACAAACAGTGTGTTTCAAATTATTGGCTTCAGAACCAGACAGGAGCATTACCCTTCCAAGTGCAAGGAAGCAGGCAGTTGGCATAAGCCCCTTACCGTATACTCTCACAGTGGTGCTGCTCTTCCGGACTCTCTCTGGGTGATAGACCACGTGGCAGGAAAAGACCCTGCCATCATCAGTGATTTTGATGGGGAAAATCTGTAAAGTGTTGTTCAAACCCAGGTGGACTCTTTGCCCGTACACTGCGCTGCTGTTCCTGTACACGGCAGGACAGGAGGGCTCCTTGGTCACAAGTTCCTCTTTTCTGCCATTGTCACCCTGTGAAAAGAAAAACCAACCATATTGTGAAGACTGGACACCCAGAGAGAAAAATATTTTTGTAGGCCAGCTCTATTCCCACTATAAAAATCTTCCCTCTCACCCTTAGCATTGTGTGGACATTTGCAACATTTATTTTTTTTTCCTGAATACATTCTCTTCCAGAATTTCAACACCAAGAGCGGTCATCTTCTTACCAATAAAATATGGAGTAAATAGCTGTGTCTGATGAATCCTGATCTCTGTATCCTGCAGAGAGGACAACAGAGCTGCTTTCTCACTGCACCAGTCTTTAAGTTATGCTGAACATCCCATACATATTAAATACGACTGAAATTTCAGAAAAAACTTTGCTCTTTTAGAATTTTAAATAGCTAGAATCTGATAATACTAACCAAAAGTCATCTCCTCTTATTATCTGTGTGGCAGCCACCCTTAGATATAGGTATAGCCTATAGATAGAGGTACATCTTGGACATCTGTACCAGTACATATTTGCCAGCTTTACTCTGCATGACACATGGCAATCCACATATGTCATTGTGCTGACCTTTGGGTTTTTTTTCTCCTTTCGTCTGCTACTTTGTAGAGTGAACTAGCAAAACTAAAAATTAGTAAGGAAAAGGATGTTCCCTTAAAATTTTAATATTAAGAATGAATCAGGACAAAAGGTTAAAAACCCAAAAATATTTGAAAATCACCTTTAAGAAAACCCTCAACAGTTACAGCTCCTTAGTGACAATGGATATAAATGAACAGGCAAAGCTTAAGAAACTGCTTGCTGATACTTATCTTTATATGCTGAAATGAATGTTAAAAGGTTACATTAAAACATGCTTATAAATATTTATCCAGAGAGTGAGATAAAGTACAAAAATATAGCAAGCTTTACATCTCACAGCAAATTGCTTTAAAGTAGTTTTTCATGTGCTTAGCTTGACAACTAGGTTTGCATGTCTTCAGTGGGGATCCGTGACACAGAGGTTAACAAAACCAAAAATATTAGTCAGTACCTTTTTTTATCTCAAAGCAGCTTGATATCTTACTACCCTACACAGTAACCATGTATTTTTCAGATACTAAAGCCTCACTAGAGAAAAAGACCCTGAGAAATCCAACACAAGAAATATTTTACTTCTGTTATATTTGCCACTGTCTGTGGCCCTGCTCTGTGTGTGGTCCTGAAAAATTAAAAAATAAAAAAAAATTCCCTCTTTGTTTCTTTAACAGCTATTATGGTGTGTATGTGGCAAACCCGTGTTTATATTTTTTCCCTTTTTTTATCACAGTCTAATGTGACTGATATGCTTTGTTTAGCAGGTTCTGCAGGACACACTAGAATAGAACATCTCTGTTTCAGTCTGCAGAAATACCCTGTAGTCCTTTCTGAACTTTATACCTGAGATGAAAAATACTTACCACTAGCCATTTCAAAGGATAAGTGGACAAATTTTCTGAGGTCGTGTCCTCAAGGCATGGAATTTCTAAAGTCTGGTTTAACCACACTTTCTTCAGGTAGTGCTGCTCCTCTTTTATCATTGTAACAACAACAAAAAGCCCAAGAAGGAAAATCAGAAACATGATGTTCATTGTGCTTTGAAAACCAACACTGACTAGTCTTCTGTTCAATGAACAGACACTTTTTTTATTAGAATGGAACTGTAATTTTCAGCCATTACCAATAGACACATTTGTTAAGTGAAAGCCCTACATCTGATTCTAGATGTAGTTTCATGACTCAATTCACAGCTTTACCTGAATTTTTGGCAATTCCTATAAAAGCTTTTCTTAGCTGCAGGATCAAGATGTCTCCTTTTTGAGCTGAGAATAATTTGAAGCTTCAATTTTTCTCTAACAATTTTTTTTTCCTGTGGCAATAAACCTTCACATCAATTTTGTGCACCCGTATTTCGTTTCCTCTGAAGATATCTGCAGACCTTCTTTTCTCTAAGCAGGGTATTCAGCATGTCAGTCAGGTTAAGAGTAACCCCTTTTTTCAGTGTAAGTGCTCCTGTTGTTATTCTCCAATCTGCCCACTTCCAGAAGCAGAAAACTTGTTACTCTTCCTTATCCATTTGAAAAGGCATTTCAGCATTTCCTATCCTACCCATTCCCAGCCCAGGGCTCCAGCCCAGCTGTGGGAGGGCGGAGTGGTGCACTGGAAAGAGCACAGCTGTGGCTAAGAAGTGGGGTGTATGTGTGCATTCAAACAGGAAGAGCAGTGGTGATGGGCTGGAGGTGCCACACACAAGCGGTGTGGTCAGCACTGGCCTCTCTGACCCCCAGCCGTGCAGTGGATGATAGTGTGGTGCACCCTGCTGTGCCATCCTCCCTGCCACAGCCTGCTGTGACATCCTACCTGCCTGCTGTGACCTGCCTTCCCTCTTCCCTGCAGGCAGGCACCAGAGCACACCCCAGGGAAACTCTTCAGCTTTGCTCCCCTGGTAGCTCTGGTTTGTATGTTGAGATGGAGTAGATATGTATTTCTTTTATTTTTTTATCTCAGGGGGAGTGAGAATATCTAGCTGTCCCGGACTGTCATGTTATTAGTCAGTGGGGACTTCACAGTGACTGTAAATTCCTTTGTATCTGGCACGCAAGCACAGAGAAACGATGCCAGCACAGAGCCTGTGCCACGGGGATGTGAAGAAAGGCAGTGCCCAGAGTTGTGACCAGGAAACTCAGTGGCAGAAGCAGCTTTCCTGCACAGTCCACCAGAGTGAAGCATCTGAGGAGCCAGCTCTCACAGTAGGACACAGAGTGCAGAAGCCCTAAGGGGCTGGATAATGCAGAAAGGATAAGAAAAGGACAAAAGAAGCAAATAAATCTATAGCTTGTCCAGGAAGAAAGCTGCACAGGAGACTTTGCTGGGACAATCTACCATGTAAAAGTGCCATGAAGCATACAACAAGTACAGACATGAGTAGTCACCCCAGAAGTTCAGCCTGCAAACAGTCTCCGCCTGTTCTTACAGTCACATCCCAGCTGCTTGTTTCCCACTCCCCCATTTCTGTTCCCATCTCCACTAACAGCCTGTTGGCTAAGTCCTCCGTGTTTGTCTGTCCTATGCAGGCCTGCTGCTCTGCAGGTTTTTAGCAGTATCTACAAGCTGAATCCATCTGGATTCACTTCAGTTTGACGTAGTTGGAAACTACTTCGTCAGTGACTAGCACCCTTATCCACTCCACTCATAGACTGGATTAAGGGGGTTTTGCCTTCTTTTGTGTGGAAGTGGTTCATTGCAAAAGATCTGGTTACCTTAAAATACAAACCTGCAAGAGGTAGCAAACTGAATTTTTTAGTTCTCTCTAGCAAGCAGCTATTGGTATCACAGCTTGCTACCTCAGGTAGCTACCAAAAAAAGCCACAACGATGCTGATATGAACAAGAGCTGCCCACGTTTAATGCATAGATGGCAATAACAGTGTTGAACATGCCCATATCAACCAAGGGCACCAGCAAGAGAAAAGGAGCAATGCCTGATTAGCACTGTTATTGTGTTAAGAAAGAGACAGAGAACACATGGTATGAGGAACAGAAACACAGGAGGGTTTCACAGGGTTACCAGCATTGTTTGTACCTCACTGCACTCCCCTTGATCCAATCGCTCTGCCCTGTGAAGCACAGGAAAATTCCCCAAGAGGAACCTACCATGACACACCCCTGTACAGCGGGTGGAGCAGCAGATTTATCTTTGGCACAGTTATCCAATGTGTACTGTTTAAACACACCCATCCTCTGTGGCTTGTGCAGAGGTGCTGGCTCTCATTTTGCCCCTGTGGGTTCATCAGGGCAGGAAGGTTCTGCAGGGTTGCCCGAGGTGTGTCTCCAAGATAAAAGCACCAAAATGCTTGGAGCCACTGCCATGCAGGGGCCATCAGGGAGTGAGGGTTAAACATTCCTGCATATTAGTCTTGCACAGAACCTCCTCCTGCTGCAGGACCAGTGTGATCCAGCATGGGAACCAACGTCCCTCCTGCCACCAGTCTGGCCTCATCATGAAGGTAAAAGGGCAGTAGGAGCAGAACTGCCCTTTGCTACCCTTGAAATAACCTGCACCCACCCTGCTCCTAGCCCTTGAATGTTTGCTACACCGACAGCCCTGGGCAAAAGCAGAGTGAGCATGTTGGCCTTACAGCTCTGAACTGAAACCGTGCCGGGTTTGTTGCATTTACTTTAATCCTGCTTGGGTTGTTAGCAGAAACCTGGGTCAGAGAGAGGTTTCTGGGGTCATCAAATCCAGTCCCCCATGTGCAGAACAGCAGGCTTGTTCAGTGTCCCTGCCCAGTTCCATCTTCACAGCAATTTGGACTTTTGCCCTCACTGCTGACACTAAATAGCTGTTCCCAATGTTGCTGCACTAACAATTGCCACTGTTGTTTAATTTGTAGTCAAATCCATTACCGCCTATTTAAATCAATTTGCTCCTTTGCTGGGATAATTTAAATATCCTCCCTAGAGTTCACACACTCCCCTGAGGCTTACTTACCGAGAACAGTCATGCTGCTTTACAGCTTTCTTTTGGCTGACAGAAGCTGCCAAGTCTCTGTTCCTGTGATTGTCCTAAGCAATCCCCTGTTTTGCTCCAGTGTGTTTTTGACAGTAGGGACATTGAGCTAACACCCAGCATGCCCTGCAGAGGCCAGCCCTCAGTCTGAACCAGATAATGGTGTTTTCTCTTTCTGGTGCCCAGTGCTGCACACCCTTAGCAGCAGCACAGCATGATTTGGAGATGCACCATCCTTGGTCCCGCCATATCCTGAGCTGCTCATCCAGTGTTCTCCACGGCACGTTTCTCCAAAATAAAAATGCGGAAACTTCCCATCTCAATACCTTTTAGGCCTTGCTTCATATTCCTCCAAACAAATAAGGTTTCCTAATCATGAGCTGGATAACAACAACTAAAGAGGGCCTGGTAAACAGGGAACTGTAGCAGCGACATTCAGTGGCACCACTGCAAACTCCAAACAGGTCACCATCACCGACCAAGAAATGTTCGTCTATCCTGATACTCTCCCCCACCCCTGTTAGGATAAAGCAACATCTCCTTCATCATCACTTACCTTCTGCCTTGACAATAAGTTGAATTTTTGCAGCCTTTGTCCCGTATGGGTAAGTAGCAAAACTGCACTTGTACTGCCCACTAAGGGTGACGGTAACATTTTTCAGGTGCAGAGCCCACTGGTTGCATTCAGACGTGGTGTTTGGATTGGTGAAACACAAAGATTCTGTGACATCCTGGCTGCAGCACTTCCTTGTGCTGAAGGACACCGAAAAATTGTAAGAAGCCTCAGAAAATTCGAAGTAATGAGTGCCATAAGTGGGATGATAAACAGCTATTTTGGCAGAATGGCTGTCTTCAGTCTTGGACCACTGTGTCTGTATTATGTGGGTGGTGTGTGATTTTGGGAAGAGGCACACCAGGGTCACGTCAGTACCTGGCAGAGCACGGACCACTTCTGTTTGGGTAATGACGTCTCTAGACTGGCCTTAAAAACAAACAGGATCATTTTCAGTGCAAGTAATGTTTAAACAAAGCTTTTCCTAAGCCATCTTCAACATGATTTGGTGCCTTAGACACAGAAAACCATGAAGACCCTACAACTGTAACCACAGGCTTTCTAGGGAGTTTTACAGCAAATTTCCACCAGTACAGACTGCAGAGAGAGAACTGGGGAAGCAAATGCATGCGCGTCTAGAAGAGCGCAGAGAGCTCCTGTCACACTTGTGGGAGAGAAATGGGAGCTCTGAGGGCCTCTGTGAAAGTGGAAATCTTTCAAGTAATATAAATAAAGCAGAAACTGGGCCCAGTTATTCCCCAGCTCTTTTTGCAAGAACAAATGAATTATCCCTGCTGGCTAATTCTGCCCCACACCGTCTTTCCCGCCCATTGCCTTTGCCTTTGCTGCTTTGGCAGAGAAAGCTGTTCCTTTACCTCCATGTTATTAAACATCTCCTGCATGCCCTAAACGAGTGCCTGTCTCAGTGTCAGAGTGAGTTGCCCTGGTATGTATGGTTTCTTCCTCAATTAATTTCATAAAGCAGGTGGCAGTCCTTAGTGTGCCATATAAAGGAGTAATGGATCGATGAAGTGAAGGGGCTTTCAGCAGGAGCCTGTACTACTTGGTTTAGCTGCTGCTGTAATAAAATTGATTTATCTCCCTTTCTCCCTCCTATGAGTAAGAGTCTTGCAGTCCCCAAACTCCTGTATGCAGGATACTGACAAACTCAAGGAGATGAAGAATTTATGGATGGGGGAGTCGTAGCGAGACAAGTAATCAATCACACCCACAGAGCCATATACAGGAAGTCCCTTTTCTAAAAGGGCATGCAGGTCCACAAAAAAAATGAACTGTGCAATTGCTCTTAGATATAGACTTGTCACCCCCCTTCTACATTGGATTTTATCCTCCCTGTGTATCATTATATCAATGTGTATTTGCTTTGGGAATTTGCCCTGCAGTCCCACCAGGCACACTGCAGGCTCCCCACGGCAGCAAGTGCCCACTGCTCGCCTCCTTCACCTGAAAAAAGTGCGTACTCATTTCTTTGCTTTGACATGTGCTCTGCCATGTGGTGCAGGGCTCTGGGGCACATAAGCCAGGGCACGCCCTGTCAGAGGTCAGGCAACCTTGATGGTGCCTGCAGTGTGCTCCACACTCTGCCAGCTCAGCCAGGAGCAATACAGGGACCCAGTGCACCATCAGCTCTGATTGGACAGGGAAAAGGAACAAGGGCAGGGTGCCACATCCCCACAGAGGTGGCTGAGATTTGGTACCGATCCACTGAAGTGTGACATGGACACGTAGAGCCTAGGTGTGGGGAGAACAAAGCTACTGAATGGACATGGCTAACATTAATCTCTGTTGTTTCATTGCTCCACTTGCTCTGTTCATCTTTTAGTTGTGTTCAAAGAGATGGGATGATGTAAGAGGGTAAATAAAAACTAGCCTGAATGACAAGTGTTGTGAGGAAAAATTACTGAAAACTATTTTTGTCAGTCCAAAGAGATTATTATAGGAAATGCTCACTGATTTCACTGCAAGTTTTGCACCAGTAAAAGTTAAGGATAAAAGCAATTAGCAATCTTATGATCAGACTACAAGGCAAAAGACACATAACAAGCTTACTCTCATATTCATGCTGGTGCTGTATGAGGTCAAAGGATCATGTAAAGAATGTCTATGAATAATCACTTGAGTAGTTTATATTAAGATGAAAAAGTTATATATGTAGAAACAACATTTTAATTTGTGTTATTTGTTAGTAGCCTAGCATGTTAGGTTACTTTAACTGAAACCCTTTCATGCAAAAGTGTTCTTAACTTTTTGTTAGCATCTCAATATAAGCACTCTCATTTTATGTCACCTTTGTTTTTCCAAATCAAATACTGTCCATTAGCTCATACTTGTACTCCAGTTGAAATCTCTTGGATTAACCCACAGACATGTAGGTGTCTGACCTCTACAAAGGGCATGGTGGTGTCCACTTTCACCTTAGAGTAACTTCAGTGAGGATTTCATCCTGAGGGGAAAAACCCCCCCAAGTCCTATTTTTCTCTAATTAGTATTGCTCTCCTACATGTGTATGTCTTGAGGCTTCTATTTCTTTCTTTGCATTTGAGAATTTCTATTTTCTATGAATACACATATTAATTATTTTTCCTTTCTTTTAAATCCAGTTTGGCTCAGTGATGAAGAAAATAGGAACAGGCTATGTCAGATTCTGAGATGCATCTTACCATGCCAGTCAGATACATGCAGTTTTTCCTTTATTAACTGGAAGAATGTGTATCCTACAAAATTGTTCTTCCTAGCTGATAATAAGTATTCCTGCATTGTGCATGATCAGACTTTTGGGGGTGGTAGGTGGAGGGTGTTAAGAACATGAATCTTTTTCTTGGTTTAAACTCCCTCTGACAGGGATGCAGCCCTCCTTACTCTACTTTTCTGAAAGTTTTACTCTGATGACAAGCTTGTTTCTCAAGCCTTTAACACAGCACATAGAGCTGGGAGAGGAAGGAGAAGGGAAGAATCTATTTAAAGGTTTGCAGCTGTACAATTTACCCTTGCCTTGCAGTGTTTCAATTCTTCCTCTCTCCACATACACAAGTGTGTCTGTGTGAGAGAGAGAAAGGTGGTGTTTGGGTTTTTTTCCTCAGTGGAAGTAGTTTTCCTTTTGGCCCATTTGAGATGAGCACACATTGCCCTAAGTACACATGAGCTGATCTCATTTACTATTCTGGCAGGTTAGGCAATTTGAATGATCTGCTAGTCAGCACAAGCCATTTACTCCTTACTAGTTGCACATTATAACTAGGGTGATTAGAAAGTTGTCAGGAAACAGTAGATCATTGCCAGTAGCCATGAGACACACTAGTGAGACACACTAAGCCCACCCTCCATCATAAAATGAATCAAGGTGTCCCATGGGTACTCCTACCTGTGATGCTGGGCACCCAGAGGAAACAAAAGAGACAGAAGAGCCACTTTTTTTCCATCTTCACTTGATGAAGTTCTGGTAAATATGTATCTCTCTTGGTGCTCCTGTCAGGGACTCAGAAAAGGAAGTTGAAATGGTCCGCCCCGTTCAGATGTGCAACATAGTCACTTAGCGTGACTTCAAAGAAATGCTTTATTAAATGTGAAAGCCTCAGTTTCCTGCCAGAGTGATAAAATTAGTACATCTTGTGAAACCTTTAAGTTGAAAACATTGTCTACATTGCAAGCCCACGTTGTAGACCAATTTTTTTCTCTTTGTCTTTTCAGATAAATTCAGAATAAGCAGTTTAGTGGTTTACATGCTCTCAAAAACATGTCAAGTGTATAAGGTTGAATAAATAATTTCTTTGAGATATGATTTAGGGGTGATTATGATGGTGCTAGGTCAGCGGTTGGACTTGATCTTGAAGGTCTCTTCCAACATTGATGATTCTGTGTTTTCTGCGTACTACATGGTAGCTGGCATACAAAAAAAAAAAAGCTTTTTTTCCCCAGCTTCATTTTCTTCACGTGTTAGTCCAGAATATCTCAAATATATTATTTCTAGACTCTCTAAACTCAGTATCTTTAAAAACCCCAGCAAAATAACAAAACCAATCCCCCTAAACTATTATGAAGTGAATTGAGAGTTCTGTACATTCACATTTTTTTCTTTTTCGTTCCTGAGAAGCCCATTAATTATTTCCTGCAAGATGAAGAATTACAGCATCACACACGGCAACATTCCTTGGTGTGGTTAACCCCTGCACTGTCCTTCAGCTGTCAGCTTTGGTAATGGAGCACCCTCAGGCAGAAGAGCATGGTTCCTGCCAGTCCTGTCACCTGTCTTTATTGCAGGTCACCTGTACATCCTTCTGAGCTGTCCTCGAAGCACGCTGCATTTCCATGAGCTAGGCACACACCTGCCAGCAAAGCACCTCATTGCAGGCAAGTCTTATGCAAACTGGATCTGCTGCTGGCAGCTTTTCAGAAAGAAACAGGTTTGAGTTCCTGCTTATCGTACTGCTTTCCCCAAAACCAAAAAGAGAAGGGCAGGACATCTCATATACACAGTGTAGACATACATTACTTGCTGGCTCCTCCTGAGGTGGGATGGGTGTTTGGCAGTATATCCAGGAAGGAGGCTTGTTGCCCCTGATAGCTCCATTCTTGGGGGCCCAAGGACAACCCACTCTTGGGATTTTGGGAGAGAAACGATTACAGTCCATCCACCAGGGCAGAGAAGACAAGTGTCACAGTCCCTTAAACAGGCTATTCTCTCTACAAGCAGTGCCCTCTCTTGGGTGGCTGGTCCATCCCTAAGTCATCTGGGTCCTGACATGTCCTTTCCTGACTGTCAGCATTTGCTCACTATGGAGCTCCCCATTGCTCCAGGATGCAAAGTACAAACTGAAAAAGAAAGTCCTCACTAGTCATTTCCCTATTTTGTGCACTACCAGATGTAAACAGCATCAATACCGCTTCCCTAATTTGTGCACACACAACGTTTTGGTTGCATGTTCATGTGGGATAAGGTTGGAAGGGCTTATCCTTCCAGCTCCAGCTGAAACAGATAATAGTGCTGGAGAGGCTGCAGTCAGGGCTCCACACTTCTTGGAGGATAAATGCTTCTGCACACTTTCTTGTTTTGCTTCCTCTACCTGAGAAAATGCACTAAAAGCAACTGTACGAAATGCACTGGGTGCCCTGGTTACTGCTTGGGTGCCCTGGTTACTGCTAAAGGAATTGTCCCCGGGGAGGAAATCTCTGCTTGTCATTCAGAAAACTGAGAAAGACCTGTCCCAGAGGATTAACAAGTCCTGAAGTTGAGGGTGAACTGAATAGTCAAGCCATTGCAATCGACAGCCACAGAAGGGAGTAAAAATATTAAAGAGATATGTTCTGGTTTCCAGTTCAGAGCAGAGACCACAAAGAACCCAGAGATTTCCTGCAGATACTGGAGTCCAAGAAAACTGGACTTTAATCTAAAATTTGGGCTTTCATTCATGATTGGAGTTACCTTTACTTCTCCTGCTGATCATGTCATGTAAGCTTTGTACCATGAGAGAATATATTTTGTGTAACACAGAGAAAAACAGCCTTAAATGAGCCTTTTTATTGATCTGAAATATGCATCCCAATTTGACAAGACAGCCCAAGTGCTGTGTGGCATATTCAATAGCCACAGAAATCCCTGAGCAGCTTTTTCAAGTTAACATATCCCTGTATGTTGCCCTTGGAATTTGTTCACCCCCTAAAATAATATTCTAAAAATATACTGCTGCCACGTTACATTGTGTTGGCTGAATGCAGCCACCCAGCGCCGTTGCTGTGCTTGGTGATGAAAGACAGACAAGAAAGAAATCTCTCAGCTCGATGGATTTTTGTTCAGTTCAGAGCTGAGTTTTGCCCCAATTCCTACCTTAAGCCCAGATTCTGAAATAGGCATTCACCCTGGTACTGACATTCATGTGCACAAAGAGCTAAGCCCTGCCTCTGCCTATGACATCAAAAACCACTTCTGAGACACACCACTTAGCCTGCTGGCAGGGAGACACCTCTTCCCTGGAGCAAGATTTGAGGTCCTGCTCACAGCAGGGCAAATTATTATAAAAGAGCTTCTTCCCCCACTACCACTTTCCTGAAAAGTTACTCACAGGCAGCTTTGTAGGTGCCACAGCTGGATGTCACACACCAGGTTATGGATGGCAGGGATGAGAGGTGGTACTGAAACATGCCCAGGGACAGCAGACTTTGTTGGTAGCTGGAAGAAGTATATCTCTCTGTATTTGGCTTTTCCTTGGTGGGGCAGCTACAGGGATGAGTGTCTCAGCATTGGGATGTGCAGATTTTTCCTGCTGTTCAAGAGAAACTCAGAAATCACTGCGAGGCTGGGAGGTTTTAGAGGAAAAGAAGCTGTGCCCAAGCAAGTGGCATACCTTGTCAGTGGATATGTGAACCACAGCATTTTCTTTTGGGCTGGACAAGCCTGAATGTTAGTCCCCTGTGTCCCAGGCAGTGGCAGGAACCGATGGGCTCTGAGTATCACCCAGGATGGGTCCCCAGCAGTGCATTGCAGCACGGGGCTCTCCCCGCTGCACAGGGACACTTCATGCAGCATTAATTTTTTTCCCCTTGTGTGGGAGTGGGGGGTGGCAGTGGGGGATCCTCTAATTATTTTCTGCAGATCCGTTCACTACTGGAGGAGGCATTTGGAACACTACAAATGACTCTTTCCATGGCAATCACTGTATTATGCATCACGCTCACAAAACCCGCCACCGCAATACAATTTTTCTGCCTCAATTACAGTAAGTTGCTACTAAGGAAGAAGCAAAGCTGCAGTCAGTCCCACAGAAAAAGAAATCTTGCACTCCAGAGACAAATTCAATTATTCACAAAGAGACCCTTTTCAGAAATGCTAGTGCACAAGCTCTTCCTGCCAGAGGCGAGGATGATTACCCTTGCAGACTCATGTCCTCTAAACATTGCTTAAAGAAAGCGCTGGTCCCTGGTGAAAAAGAGATGGAGACTTTGAAGCAGGAATTTCATTAAAGAGTAAACTAACCTTTCAGGTTCGCTTGGCACTTGGCACAGAAACTCCCACTTCATCACTGTGTTTTGGTTTTGAACCTCTTTGAAACTCGCACTAATGACTCTGTAGCTGGCAGGCACCTTTGACCACAGCACCTCGCAGGGGGTTGGATGAGTGTGTGGCATGGGCTGGGAGGGTGCGTGGGTGCAGCATTTCGGGGGACAGGGCACTGAGGTTGCAGTGGGATATCCACTGGTCTTTTCCAGTGACCCCCTGCTTCCTCAGTCTCCCCTTCCCACCCTTAGCTCTGGTGCCTCTCTCCAGCTTGCAGCACTGCCTCTTCTGCCTGGGGGAGGAGAGGGAAGAGGGTTTCTCACTCTGCATTCTCCTTGTACTCCTCCTCCCTCATGGTTGCACACCTACACACTGTGTTTGACACAGTACAGCCCTGGTTCCAGCCGGGCTGTTGAAGCAGCACAGCGAGACACACGCACTTCCCACTCAACAGCAATTTGAGAGATGTTAAAAGATCTGAGTGGACTTTTGTTCCCTACTCCTTCACTGACAGCTCAGAGTATGGGAGAAACCAAGAACAGCTCAGCCTTGGATGCCTCCCCGCTCCACCTTCTAATTAGTTTTTCTAATTAGAAGGCCTAACTTACAGGTCATGTTTCAGAGAAAGAGAGCATAAATGAGCTCCCTCACTTTTTCTGCCATTCCAGACACAGGATCCTGTGGTCCTCTGCTCCCATTTAATCCCATTTCTGGTCAACGACTGCCCATCAGGGACCATATGAAAGCCGTTGAGCATTTCATGGTGCAAAGTGCAAGTTACTGAAAAAGCAGAATATAAAGTTGCAACCAATGAACAAAATGAAAGAAATATAAAGCACATTGACCCAGCAACTACACACCAATGCAAAACCACTGAGTGAAAGCCAGCCAGCCATTTCCAACACAATGAAAGACTGCAGAGCCATTATTTTCAAAATTAACTGGAAGGCTCATGTGAGACCAGCCCTGCTTTCTTTGGTCTCTTTCTCTTTTTCAGATACAGCACAAGCTGTGCTTTCCCCCCCATTTTGCACATCAGCTAAAGGCTTTTCACTTGCACATCTCATTTTCCATGTTCTGTGATGAAATGTTTCGAGGTAGGTTCATAACGGAGTAACAAAATGTAATGGCACCCATAACTTTGAAAAAAGAGTTACCTGCTGCTAGTGCTGGGAAACACCTGCTCATGTTAGACTACAAGGTTAAGGTTTCTGCTGAAGCTTCCCAGAAGGCCATGTCATCCCCTGGTCGCTTTGGCAGTGGTTTCAGAGGCAATGCTTGGAGCAGCTTTTGTGGATCATGCCAGTAAGAGAGAACAGGAGTCTGCTTGTGAAAGGCCTTTTTGTAGACACAGCTTGTGGGGCTTCATCTTGAGGTCTGCATGGCAGAGGGAGTTATCAAGACAAGCAACAGACTACTTGGTCAGAACTGAAAAGCTTAAGTTCACACCCAAAGTGGTATAAACCTAGACGGGTTGTACAGCTCATTTTATTGTACAGACCATCTCCAATGGATTTGGTTCTCCGATTAATTTAAATTCCTCCATACTATTGTGTGTAAGTACCTTCTTGAAGACACAGATGTCTGGCCAGAGCTCAACACAGCAGACTGATTAGAATTCACCACTGAAGAAATACATCAAATAGAAAGGATTAAATGTGTAAAAGTTAACTTCAGATACAGTGACATTGAGAACCATAACTTGGATATTTTCTTTTTTTGGTTTGTTGTTGTTATGGGTTTTTTTGTTGTTTTGTTTTGTTTTGTTTTGGGGTTTTTTTTGGTGTGGGTTTTTTTTTTCAGAATATTTTGAAAGCATCAGATGTTAATAAATTTGTTTCCATGCAGTATCTTTGTAGCCCTATAAATACTTTTCATGCAACCACGAGAAAGTGAGATATTTCTGCCATCTATTAACTTGTCCATTACATCCTGTCTCTTTAGAAAAGGTGGTGAAGTTTAAATGAGAAAAGCAAAGCAGAGATGGTTTCTCATGTTGAGCCTTATTCTGCAGAGAAGAAAATGTATCTCGGGGGGCCCATTTGGAGTCTTGAGGTACTTTAGCCTTGGGTCTTGCAGAGCAGGACACCTCCCCCAGGTCCTGGAAAGAGGGGAAGTCATCTCCAGAAGGCAACACAAAGCTGAGTGCACCTCAGATGAGCACAGTAGAGGACAAGTGCATTCCTAAATCTGGGTATCTCAATAGAGTTAGAAGTTAAATACAGCACAGGAGTAGGTTGGAGGTAAGAGTAGAAAATTCTTGGATATTTCTGCATAATGTTATTTTCCACTCCATAAGCAGAGTAACATGTAGCTACTTCAGATGTGAAAGCTTTTGGTTCACTCTGTGCTTGAAGGCATAATGTGAACCCGCCCTAAGAAGCCCGTAAGGAGTTTTTAGTGCTGCAATGTGCACTGAAAACATATCTCCTTCCAGAGAGCTACTGGGCAAGTAGCTGAAAAAAGGGATGGGGAATTAAGATAGTTTTTAACAGAAAACACCTCTTTCAACATTCAATATGACTTCTTAAAGTTTCAGCAACCACCAAAATTAAGAAAGACTTCCAGTTTTTGGTTGGTTTGTAAGGGTCACTGCTCATGTGAAATAGATGTTCAGTTTCCAGATGAGTCTGTCACCTCCTAGAACAAACAGGAAAACCCTGCACTGCTGTTTTCTGTTTCAGTGGTACTTCATACCCTAGCTTGTGGGGATTTAAAAGAGTCATCATTCACACATTTTTTTGTTTAAAATGGAAGAAGGACAATCAAGTTATAAAAAGCATCCCTGAGTGTTACCTGAACCAGAGTTTTAGTTGTGAACAAAAAGTAGGTTAGTAGTCATCTCCTCTAGCCCTCCTCCCAGTCCGACCCTTTCTCCTCAGTACTATTTCCATCTCAGTCACTGATGTGTTACCTGGCCATTCCCAGGAGCCTGCTTGTGACCCACTGACACACAGGCACCACTCGACTGAACACCGCTCTTCCTCAGCCTGAAATGAGGTTATGCTTTAACTTCTCCACAGCTGATTAAGCTTAGCAATGCTGCTAACGGCAATGAAATCATTTGAGACCTCTAGCAGAGCAGTTAACTTCTATTTTGCATGATTGCCTCCATTTTCAAAATGAATATACATTGTCTGGATGGGTTTAACTGCACAAGCCGATGGGTGGCTCCTGGATGCTTCCAGGCTGTGTCCCAAAGAGTACCACTCTGTAAACAAGGGAAGCCACTCATGTTACCCAAGTCTTGTTTCCCCAAAAGGCTGAAGCCACTTTCTGCCCCTCGGAAAATCAATGATTCAGTAAATTTATTTCAGTCTGGTACTGTAATTAGATTTTTTTTTAAAAATAAGCATACTGCAAGCCTTCTGAAAGTCAGTAAGCTGGAGAAATGCACTGTGACTGAACCCAAATCAAATAGTGCATTTGACATTTTAATTGAAAATAAGAAAAAAAAATCTCTCATTACGGAACTGAACAAAGTCAGCTTGATGTGAATCAGACTCTCCAGAGGACCCTTCCCTCCCTACCCCTTGCTCAGCTGCCCGGTCACTGAAGCACCAAACATCATGCAAACTACAGCAGCCATGGTCATTACTGGTCATCCTTTCTCCCTTTAAAGTGGCACTGACTCACATGGTGTATTTCTCTAACAGGGGCTACTGTGCAGCAAAGAGCTTGTCAAGGAGGAAAAAAAAAGCCCACTACAGAATTGCATGAAAAACACAAGTTTAGAAGCACCATAGATCTGTTTGCAGGAGGCTGGATCAAAATCACTTCAGGCTAATTTTAGTGATTTAGCTGAATACACCAGAGACACATTTGGCTTGCAGTGCTTCTGCCAAGTCTTGGCTGTGGTCTTTCAGGATGCAAGAGAAAGTACTGAGCCTGGAGATCAGTACAGCTGACCAGCTGCTCAGAGTACAGGTACAATTTTAGAAGTCTGATTTAATATCTGGTTCAACCAGCAATGCTCATGGCTAAATTGGAAATAAAACTAATCTATCCTTATTAGATTGGGGCTGTAATCTCATAACACCCTCAGATATTGGACTTCCCTGTCAGGCTTACTGCTTTACACTGGCTCTCATTCCCAAGAAGCTGAAGAGAGCAAATTGGATAATGAAAGAAATGTAAGAAATGTAAGTTCAAAGAAAATTCATATATAGTTCAGTGGTTTGAACAGTAGAAGCCTTTAACAACCCACATATGAAACAAAAAGGGAAAGAAGCAGATGTGGTCTGTTCACCCAGAAGATAAGTTTTATTATACCAATGCGGATGCTGCCCAGGTCTGACAACGCTGGGTGCAACAAGTGTATTCCTTGGAATCCTAGGGAAGATTGCTCACTTTTCCTGAACAGAAAAAGTACAGCTTTATGGGTTTGGCACCTACATCATATGCTGGTTGCCCACAGGAAAGAACTAGGATTTTTTCAGGGAAGTAATCAGCTGTTTCAAAATGGATAAAGTATTGAACAGAGCAAGTATATTATCTATCTTATTATTAGAATTATTATCCATAAAAAAATATTAACCAAAAAATACATTAGGTTCAGTTAGTCTGACTTTGGCAAAAAATGAAGAATTAGATCTCCTGACAGGCTCTCTAGCATGTCCATTTTTCACTTGCAGTTTTCAACAGTCTTTCTCTATGGGTGACCTTTCCTTTTCTCACCAGAATCATGTTTTGCCTCCCCCTGACCTGCTCCATTATAGAATAGTTCAAGCAGTCAGGCAGGTCCTCTGGAGAGGAGGTCCCCAGACCTAGGGGAAGGTTGCCTCTGCAAGAGGCAGGGATGACCAGTTTTGTTTTATTATTTAAACCCCTTGCTCCAATTCTCAGAAAAAGCTTCACCATCCATTGTCTATACAAAACAACACACCTTTCTTGCTAACAATAAACTTTTTCATAGGACCGGAAGCTAACCTAAGAGCTTGACATTCACCTGTTCACATTTTCTAGGAAGCAGGCTTTAGCAATTCACTTTTAAACACCGCAGAAAAGTCTATATTTTTTTTCCTGGTTCCCCATGCCGTGTACTTTCTCTTTGGGAAACTGCCAAAGTCTGTCTCAAGAGGTTGTTATTTTGCTCCAAGAGACCAAAATCAATCAATCAATCCGTGACTTGGCAGCATCAGAACAGGAGATTAGGACTCTCGAGCCAGATTATAAACACAATCCCCTCAATTAACTTCTCTGGGATGGGCTAGAGGCAGTCAGATCCTCGTTAAGTCAATTATTAACACGGATGGCCAATGTGCATTTTTTTTTATGACAAGTCTTATTAATTTCATGTGCAAAACAGTAAATCCAGAGCAAGGCTAAGGAGCGGGGCCACTGCCCTGCCTGCTCCGTGGAGCATATTTGGCCACTGCCACATGCAAACAGCCATACCCTCTGGTCAGCAATGCCAGGGCTCTTCCCAACCTCCTTGGTTTCCAGGCATCTGGGACTCTGTGCCCTGCCTGCCTTTCCTGAGGTGCATTATAGAGACATCATTAATGGAGAGACCTCTGAATTATGCAGCTGCTGTTGTGGGGGCTTTTTAAAGCTACTAGTTCATAGGCCAAGGCTCCCACCCTTGCTGTGGTGGCACCTCTGGCTTCATCTTTTGCTGGCAGTCTTCTTCAACTCTCTAGTGAGAAAACTCAATAGACATCCGTGGTCCCTACCCTTTGCATGGAGAATCAGTTAAAGGAAACGTGCCTGTGTAGTTTAATTCATAACTACATAACTCTTGGTCAGTTTTAAGCACCCAGTTTTCTGGGCCTGAAAAAGCTTGCCAAAACACAGGTGTATTTTGATGCTGAAAGCAGGCACCAAAAACTTGTGCTGAAGTTGCTCTGACAACTTAGCCCTGACGCAGTTTTGCCGCCAATATGATCACCATCCTCAGAATGCCCTTCTGTAATATCCCATTGCAGTTTTAACAATAGAACTTCATCTACCTTCTTCCAGACTTTTTCAGGATTTAGCCTTAAAATTATGTCTGCTACAGTTTATCCTACCACAGAAAGCAGATGCTTTCAGGAGGGTGGAAGCTACCTGTGGAAGTCACTCGTTTTGGGTCCCAGATCCTGAACATAAAGGCCAGTTTTCCCTGCTGATTTGTGCGAGGCCTAAGAGGTACCTTCCTCATCTGAGTTACAGCATCAGGCTCTTTATGTGAAAAACTAAAGCATTCATGGCTCTGCCAAAAGGGCACAGAACCCCCACCTTAACACTGAGCATAGATTGAATTCCCCTTCAGGAGTTCAAAGGAAAGAAGCTGAACTGTGACCTAGAAAGACTGAAATTAGTTTAAAGATGTCCTGTTCTATGACACAGCACTATATCCATGCTCCTTGCTCAGCAATAATTTATTAGAACTCCTTGCTGCCTGAACAACATTTAAGGGCAAATAAATGAGCAGCAGCACCGGCAGGCAGTACCTTGCACTGTCCTATAGAGTAATTCAAACTGTGCCAGACAACTGTCTGAATTAACCTTTTCGTCAGGCTCCTGTAGCCTGTTGAAATCGTACAGCATCCTGGCAGTACTGCTGACCTCCAGAGAAAGAGCCCCAAATTGTTCCCCTGTGAAAGGCTGGCAGATGGACCTTCTCCAGTGGCTGATGTACTTGGCACAGCCTGAAGAGTGACTGGGAGCAACCCAGTGAAGGAAGGGAAGGGCTGGCAAGCAGCTGAAGATACCTGGATGCTCTCAGCAAGGAAAGATGACATGTCAGCAAGACCCACCAGTGACATATGTGACTGGCCAGGAGCAGTGACAGCTTAAGGCCAAAACTGATTCTTGCGTTCATCCATCTGGATAAGTATTTGCTGCTGTTATGTGTGCTTACCAGTGGGAATACATCATTAAAACATTTCTAATTTGCAGCGCCTTCATATGCATTCAAGTCAGGCTCTGTTCTCCAGGGGATAGATGGCATTTATAAATCTTCAATATTTTTTTAAGTTCAGGTATCATTGCAGGTGAAAAATCAGAATATTTGTACTTTAGCAGCCTGTTAGGGGCATGTTTCCATTTGAAGATTCAGAAATAAATTTGCAACCCCAAGACAAGCTCATCTTCCAGTGAATATTTAATTGGTAGGGGTTGACAGTGGAAAAAGATAATAAGCAATTTTTATAGAACCACAGAACTGGTTTGGGTTGAAAGGGACTTTCAAAAATAATCTAGTCCAATCTCCTGCTATGGGGAGGGACATTTTTTACTAGGCTGGGTTGTTCAAAGCCCCATCTGACCAGACTCTGACCACTTTCCAGGGATGGGGCATTCTGCTACTGCTCCAACCTGTCCTGCTACGCAAAAATTTCTGAAAAAAATTCTTTTATTCTAATTTATCTGCTTTTTTTGTGTGTGTGTGAAATGGTAATCCGTGTCATTTATCTTTTTGGTCTCTGGCCTTCTTTTAGTATCTTTTGGTACTGCTCAACACCTCAGCTTTACAGGATTCAGCAAAGGATATACATGACCAGGGTTCTCCTTATAATGTTGACTGCTACCCATGATAATGTTTTCTTTCCTACACTTCTTTCTTCTGCTCCCTTTATACAGACTAAGGTAGCACCAGTCAGGCCAGAAAAGCTGGAAGCCTAGTTACTGGACCTGTGCAACTGAAACGATGGAGTTTTCAAGTCTACAACCAAGATAAGGAGCTGCCTAATAAACAAATAAGCAGGATGTCTGTAGTCCATCAGAGAAGCAATCAAAGCCTGGATAAGACACTTGGCTTACTTTAAGACGAGGTTGTGCAGACTTGGAGAAGTTCAATTACAGCATCTCAATTTATATAGAATTAATTGAAGATAGGGCTGATGGTGAACAGACCCAAAATGAAAGCTGAGCACTTGGCAGAAGTCAGTGACTGACAAGGAAACACATGGTTCTCTGTGTGTTCTCTGTAAGAAGAAGATTCTCTGTAAATAACTCATCTAATTTATGTGAAAGGAAAGCCCAACTCCAGCCTTTAGACAGGCATTTCTACCGTGTTGAACACCAGGAGGTGCAGTACTGAGTTTGCTACTTTTAAGCCACTCTAGAAAGTTAGGGACAAGCACAATACTGAGTCAGACCTGTGCTTAAAGACAACTGAGTAAATTAGGAATCCTGGCTGAGGGACTGGAGGGGGCAGAAGGCGCAAGGACAGCCTGCTGAGCACTCATTATGACTAGCTGGTGATTTCATGCGGCCAGCCTTGGCAGAACTCATTGAACCGCCACCGTGCTGGTGGTGACTCGCGGGAGAGGCAGCTCCTGCGGAGAAAGCAGCAGCCGTGGCTGCCTGTCAGTGCTTGCAAAGTCCAGCACAGCTTCCTCACAAACAAGTTTTGAAGCATTCATAATTAGAGAGGCTTCACAGTTGTAAAGATTTTATCCGTATTTATTTCTGTTGCTGCTTTTCAAAAAATTGTAGACAGGGCTTCCCAATTTTTTTCTGAGTATAAAAAATAATCAGGGAAAATGGAATTTAAAGAAAAAAATATTTTCCAGGTATATACCTTTTATCACAAGAGTTCTGGTAGTACAGAAAAAGTGTACAGATCTTGAGCTGCTCTCTGACTGAAGCTAAAACACCTCTTCCCCATACCCCATGTGCTCTGGTGTATTTACAGGGCTGCTCCTCAGACACAAGATGCATCAAACTCCTCTATGCCTAAGATGAAAATGGTGGAAACAACATGACACAATCATTGTGCCCTATAAAGGGACACAGCCAGACCTCATCTCAGCCCTAAACAGCACTGCAGTTGCTCCCCAGTTTTATCAGGCTTGTGACTTTTCCCCTCCCAGCTAAAGGTACAGAGAGCTGCTGCCTGTGACATTATGTTGCCATGCTCAGACCTTTAGCAGCTCGAAGAAATAGACTGTTTTCAGAGATCTCCTGGGGCCAGACTCAGCTGAACCCCCACGGCTCTGCTTGCCCCCCAAGCCATGCTACAGATACCTCTCTCAGCCCTCATATTTGTAATCAGTGCCCCAACGAGAGCCTAATGAGTAAGACAAGCATTTCTGAAGGTTAAACATTTTTGCAGCTGGTGATGCCATTCCTCGACAATTAAAGGCAAATGTCTCAAAGGTACTTAAATCCTTGTTTGCTGCCAAGACAACTACACTTCTTGGAAGATAGCCTAAATCTTTCAACAGAACTCACGTTGTCATGCCTCTGTCATTTATGGGCTTTTCAGAGATACAGCAATTGTTATGCTTCAGGCAAAAACTGTGTAAAACAACAACAGAAAAAACCTAACCCACCTCATAAATGAGAAATATTTTACTTCGGGAAAGGTAGAGTCATTAATAGTAGCAACACTGTAATACATACTAATTACATTTTTAGTAAATTTTCAGAGAAAGAGACGCAAGCTGTGCCACAGCCCAAGCCATTAATAGTCAAGGCTTTATCTTTAAAAGAGAATCTTGTTTAAGAGGTATTTACCTGGTGGTAGCTTGTCCCACTAGCTCAGCAGGGCCATCAGCTGGACACTCTCAGGTTTTTGTTCACACCTCAGTAGCATTCTCCGGGCTCTGCTCTCCACGGAGCCGGGCTCAGACAGGCTGTTGCTATTTATTTTCATTTCTGCAGTTAGTATCTTTAGACTCTTCTTTTCTCCCTACTGCTTTAAAAGCCAGCAGGTATCTCACTGCTAGTTACCTCATAGGAACCTTCTACCATTTTCAAAACTCTTCATCTTCCATTCTTATTGTTTGCTATTGAGGTCTGTGGAGTAACTCCTAGAAACTAGATTTTTTTTTTTGTTGGTTGGTTGGGTTTTTTGTTATTTTCAAAGACGGTTTTGCTCTGTTCCTCCAATCCAGGACTTATTAGTACAGGAAGCTTGTCTGAAGTTTCAGTCTTTGCAGAGGACTTACAGAAAAAACAGCTTAGCTGAATTTAGGCTCAGCAATGTCTATGCCCATCTCAGAGAGAGCATGTGTCCTGAAAGACATGTACTGACCTGGGATATTTTATTCCCATTTTTCTGTTTCTAAGCACTGTCCTCAACCCCAAATCCACATCAGATAAATCAAGTAAACCCTCCATTCTCTCAGTGCTTTGCAGAGAATTACCTTTAGACTCTCAACACACCAAGTGTTAGCAACGCAGGTAATGCCATCAACGCCCACTGCTCTATCCACAGTACACCCAAACATATCATGTCTGTTATCTACACATTAAAAAAAAAATAAATCCCAGACTTCCTTTAGTGCTGGGGCACTTCCCTGGTCCAGCCAGCAGCACTGTAGCAGGGTTGGTTATATGTGAGCAGCAACGCGGATGGGGCAGAAGCAGGGACACGTGGTCATCAGGGAAGGCACGGCTCCTTGAAACAGTCTGCTGAAACAGGCTGCTGACGCCACGAGGTGGGGACATGGAGTAAAAAAAAAAAAAAAAACAAAACGAAAAACCAAACCCACACATAAATAACCTCTCTGAAAAGAATTTGCCCACAATTTCTTTTCACATAAAAATCAAAACATACCTTACAGGAAAGCCTTCCCCGTCCCTCCCTGGCCTGATGGCTGAGTGCAGTCTGTCTCAAAGCTGAAGTTTGCTGTTGCCTATGGTTTTTTAGCCACAAAGTTTTAGCTCTGTCAAGGCTTTGGCTGTGGTTTTGTCCAGAAATGGTATCTGTAACCTGCAGCAGAGGTTGGTTTTCCCCTTTCCAATTTACCTGGTTATTGGGAGGCTCCATCTCTGAGCCCATCAGTTCATTGTTTTCTTCCTGCCTGTCATTTAGCAGTCACCTCTGCTGGTTCAATAGACAGTGCATTTTCAAACAGGTTTAAAATTCAAGTTGACTCTAATTATCTCGAGATAATTTACCCATAAACTGCTAAGGTCAGAGCATCAGACTGTCCAGGTATCACTGAAGCTAGGAAACAAAGCTACCTGGAGTACACAGGAGCAAGCTGCTCGTTGCTCATGCCTCTAATCCCTTTTACTCCAACAATTCACCTTAAAGCAGGCACGGTGCAGAACATCACCCTCACTGCCTCCTAATGCACTTTGCAATGAATTAGATTTTAATATCAGAATATTACAGTTTCCAGTACCAAGACATAATGGGTGAAACACAGGGTTTCCATGGGACGTTGGTGTATTTTGTCTTTTGTGTTTGCTCTGAGCTTTGCTTTGGTGGTACAATGCGCTTATATGCCATTACCATAAATTCAATTGTTTGCACATTCTCTCTCAATTTTCCGTCCTCTGGCAATAAAGCTACATTTAGAAAGGGCTGTCTTTAGCAATTGCTTGCCATCCTTTTATTGATGGATTCTCTGAACATCTCATTGCACTTTTATTCTATTATCCGTTTAATGGTTTTTCATTTTCTCCAACATAGACAGACCAAGGAATGTTTTGCCACAATAGCTGCCACTTCCACTTTCCACTTGGGGGTAGGCCAGGGGGTAGAGGGGAAACAGTGGGGATTTTTTCCAAGAATTAATTTTTAAAATTAATTCTTCTATTATATACTAGATCCTCACTGCCTTGAAGAGTTTTATTCCTTATTTCTCCTCCCTAAAATACAGGGTTTATGCATTTTAAACTGATATTTAAAATTCCACTAACGTAAGTGTTGACTGCTTAAAACATCTGATTTGTATCACAAAGAAATCAAATGGAAAAAAAATTCTTCTGACAATTATTTCAACCAGGTTGAACTTACTAAACTTACCCAAAGACATTGCTTTTACTGGTAAAATCAGGTGATAGACACCTAGCAAATTATCATTATTTACTGTTTTTTTTCAAAATTATCTCTCTGGTTGCCCAAATAAGATGTGTCTGAATTAAGAAGGTGCCCCCGTTTCTTAGAAACACGGTGGTCCATAGATATAAGTGAGATTTGCAAGGAAAGGGAATATCTTTCACAAAACCAGTTGATAAAACAGTAAAAACTACAAACCACCAGGCACACAGTTGGGCACGTGAGATTTCTGGTGTGGAGTGTAAGAAGCTATGAACAGTTTTATCTAAGATCCACAAAACTTGTACAAACAAAACTACAGTGGACAAACCAGAGTTTCATTATTCTTAGTTTATAAGTTTTATTAAGTCAAATTGTTCTGCTGTTTAATAAACACAGTCTAGTCCAGTGATTTCTAGTGAAGTGGTGTCTATTCACTCTATGATTTCAGCAAAATCTCACATTCTGAAGGAATCATTTCACTTGGTTAACCCATTTAACATCCATCTCCCTGCATATCAACAAGGTCAGCCCTTTCATGACAGAGAAGAACTCTTACCACTGCTTTGATGGTCTTGCATGGAGATAACATTGCAAAATCTAGAGGAAATGCATCTCTTTTCCATCATGTTTATAGTGGGTTGTGTATTTCTTCAGGAGGCTCCATTCACCCACAGCACTACATGAACAGTAACGCAGGAGTTGTTCAGTGCATTTTCAGGACAAACCTGTCTTATTAAGTGCAGTTTGAAGAGGCTATTTTCCATCCTCCTGAGGTGCTGTGAGCAGAAATTGGCTCCCAGGCTCCCTGAGATTTCCATTCAGGTCTGTGGGAAGCTCAGGCACATGAGAGGGGTACCATCAGCCTCTGAGGGACCTTCTCAATGCAGCCTGATGTTGGGATGTTTCCACCACATAGAGTATAGAGAGAAGTGAGTCTTTGCCATTAGAAGGACAAATTGGCCAAATTGTTTAGCACAGCAGACAATGTCTACGTAATGATTGAGTAGAAACAGGTACAAATGAAATCTGGTATAGTGAAGAGGCGCAGTGAAATACCTAACATCAAAAATAAGCAATTACATTAAAAAAAAGCATTTAAATCTCAACTTACGGTTAAATGATTACCAGTTCAATTCAATAATGTCTGAATATTGGATTAAAATGTATCTATATGCCTGAAACTAGAAGTAACCATCAAAATAAATCTTCCACTGCATATATTTGCCTGTTGGGTTTGAAGGGGGTTTTGTCATTGAAACATTAAGCTAAGACACACACTAGATATCTTCTTCAAAAGTTTTTATAAAAAATAGCTGAAGGGCGAATAATTCTCCACAGCATTTTGGTTGGGGGGGAGGTAAAAACCGACCAAACCTCAAGAAACCTTTACATGGCAAGGAGAAGTAAAAGAGTAGAATTAGGAAAAAAAGACAAAAAAAAGACAAAAAACCCCAAAACAAAAAAAAACAAAAACCCCACCAACCACAAAAATCCGAACCCCCAAACTACCACCCTTCTCCTACTGTTTTATCTAACTTGTAAAATCATGGACTTCCATTCCATGAGTTTATGTGGGGCTGTGTGCAGGGGAGGGCATCCTCAGGGCCCCAGGAGCTGCTGTATATGTTTAGCAGAGGGACAAGCCTGGCAGCCCTGGGCCAATGGTCCTGACTCCACTTGCTCAGAGTAGTTACAGGTGAACTGAAAACACTGCTAAAAATGGCAGGTGTAAGCCTACTAGCAAATGGCAGGTTAATAGTGCAACTTGGCTGGGCTAGTTTGAAGCCAACCACTTATCTGCTGCCGACCAAGCTGGGTTTTAATAACAGGCAGGAGCATTTTGCAGTTGTTTAGAAGATGAATTTATTTAAAGAAAAATCCTGCAGGACACAAACTAGTTCATCCCACCTTAGCCTCAAACTGCACAAACTGACTGGCTGAACCCCAAGAAACCAAATAATCCTTCAAAGAGTGAGACTGGACTCCAACAGAATGAGAATTTCCTGTTTGACCACAGAGAAATAATTTTGTTTTCTTGTCACTGCTCTGCAACTGAGAAAATCATCATCTTGTCATGAACTTACAGATAATTTCATTCATGCAACAAAAGAAAAACCTCCAGGAAGCACAATCTCTTTGTTTGAACTCAATCATTTATTCTGCTCAGTATCTTTCCAGGCTGAAATTAAATATTTTCCTCTTCTCCATCTAAATAAAATGTGATCCAACACATTATTCAGTTCTAATCTATTTTGGCCAGCTACATTTTTATGCTGCTAAGGGAAATTTAATTTAACCATATATGCACAGGAATATCATCACATTGTGCATGGAAGATAAAAATCTCACATGGCATTTGGCTCATGCATGTAGCTTCCAGGAGGATGTTCATTTCCAATCGCATTTTCCCCCCAATAGATTCTTAATTTGCCTTGTTCTATGTGGTTTCCAGTTATCATTTTGTATGGCAATAAAAATCAGTGAAGCAGCAAAAGCTTACAGGCCTCTGCCTAGGTTTGATTTATATAATGACTGGCACAATATCGTTGGTCTGCGTAAATGAAATTCATTCATCTCCCACTGTTTATAATGCAGTGCATTATGTATTTATTGATAAACAGTCATTTTATTTGCAGTAGTGCTGGGAAAAGAAATGTGCTACCTTAATTTTCTTGTTCCGTGTATGCTTTACATGTATGAAATTTGTAGAGCTATGTAAAACCTGTTTATTCCAATCACCTTCTGTTTCAAAGCCTAAAAGTAGACTGATATCTCCTTATAAAGCACCATTAATTAAAAAAAAAAAACAGGCTGTTGCAAAAAGTCAGACTTTTAAGACTTGAATTAATACTGATATAAACGTAAAAAAATGGAGTAATGAGTAGTTTTCTCCCACAGCAGGAAAGCTGCAGATCCAACCATTTTCCTGAAGTTCAATTTTCCCCTAATTAGGGGAAAAACAATCAAAATGTCATTTTTCTGAGACATTTACTGTAAGATTTTTTCTTTAAATAACATTTGTTTAAAGAAAACACTGAAGCCTCCCTCAAAAAATCACTACTGCCTCTTGCATAAATTTAATCAGGTGGCTTAATCCTACAGTCAGGAAAAATTGTATGCACTTCTCCCTCCCTCCCTCTCCTTTTTTTTTTTAGAAACGCTATGTGCTATATTTATATCTCTGAAGGCATCATTTTATATCCTGTTTTCTTCTTAATTGTCCCCTTTTCCTCATGGTGTAGTTAAACAGAATCGTATTTTCCACAAAAGCTGTATTAATTCTGATAAGGGTCATTAGACTGACAGCTTTGAAGTAAAGAAATTTTTATTTACCCTACAAGAAACCAGGAGAAAAGCAATAACATGCCTTTATCCTAACCCTGAATGAACCACTTCTGAAGACTGTTCAGAGTAAATACAGTCTTGAGGGTCTGCTCCAGTTCATGACACCTCTCTGGGAGTGCTTGAAAGGATCAATAGAATTTCCTGTACAATGAGAATTCAATAACATGTCCCTTTCTATAAGGGATGTGCCTGTCTCCAAAAAAGCTTATTTCATACCAGCCAAATCTAAGTCATGGAAAGGTCATCACTTTAATTTAGCTCTGGGTTGTACTGAGTATGTTTGAAGTCCCGTTTTCAAAAATGTGGCATTTTACACCAGAACTTCGATTTACCACATGAAGATTTCACTAGGTTTTACTCTATGGTGGAAAAGTCAACTAATTTATTGCATTTTGTTCCTTGGCTTCTACTAGAGCTCTTATAGAGGCATCTTGGGCCAGCATTTAGACTTCACAATCTCCTGCGCTGTGTCCTCACCTTGGAATCTGCATCCACAGGTTGCAGTGTCATTTTGATAGATGACAAAAATAAGAACTGATACCTTTTCTGCCTAAAAACAGTGCTGAAACATACTGCAAGGATAGGGTGAAGAAAGCCTTGTTGTTCACTGCTTATCCTCATTTCTTGGGGAAAAGAGAGGCAATGGTGAAGAGAGAGAAGACTCTCCTTTCCATAGCATCTAAACTCACCGTTTAGTTCATTGACTGAAGCCTTTACTGCAGGCTGTGGCACTAGAGGCAGCATATCTCTTTCACTGCTTTTTCTTTTATTGCTATGGGGACAAAAACCCCAACAACCAAGCAAAAAAACCCACCAAAAATCATACCTCCCCCCCAAAAACCCCCAAGCAAACAACGAAAAAGAACCAAAACAAAAAAAAACCTGAACAAAAAAAGCCAACCAAGCAACCAACCAACACCAGTTTTCGAAGATTTCCTCTTCACAAAAAAACCTAGATAATGACTCTGTTATCCTGATATTTATCTCTGGAGATGTTTCACCTATGAATTTGAGGCAGGTGTCTTTGTGAGTTATTGCAGCCTGGTATCTTCAACATCTTCTGACTAAACCTCCTCCTTCTAGCAATCTAGAGGATTGATTTATGGTGTTCAAGTGCCATTCCTGACATATATAGAGTCATTGGTACTGGCACACTGTGCTACTTCAAATGGACCTTACTAGTTTTGTTCTTTTAAATGTAGCTGGCTGTTAAATTTACAGTCCTCTATGAGGCAACTTCAGCTACTGTGCTCACAAGTGTACACTGACTATGCTACTTGGGTATTTGCCTTTGATTTCTTGCCATTGAACAAAAGATTGAGGAGGTACATGGGGAACTGGTTGGTACAGCAGGGTACCACACCACTGTTTTCAGGTACCAAGTCCTTCTCATGGGATTTCCTGTTTGTTTTTTTGTGGTATTTGACTTCAGAAAGCTGGCCCCAGGACCTCCCTGCATGCCAGCAGTGATGCTCTGAAGACAGGGAAGGATCCCAGACATTTGAGACCTGGATGACAAAAGCAGAAACTCCAGAGACAAGAAAACATCAAGCCTAAGCTGCTCTTGAAAGCAGCCCTAGCAAGGAGCCACACCCACACCCCAGTGTTTATGACAGAGGGAACTTGCTGGGACAGCGAGATGAGGAAACAAAAATTATGCCAGGGAGCAGCTTTTCAGGGGCAGAGCGGTGCCCTGGTGGTTCCTCTCACAGTGACAAGGTGACACCACCACCAGTGAGGAGATATAGGTTTGCTCCACTGTGACTGGAGTTGTGCTCCAGTTGGATTTGATCGATGAGGTATCGGAACTGAGGCTGGGATAGCCCATTTATTTGCTAGCTAGTGAAGTCTGGAAAACAAAAATTCCCCTGTTCATCCATTTGATACACAAATGGGGGTTGAAAAGGAACTAATTTTTCTTCATGTAAACAAAACTTTACATTTAGAATGGTTTTAAATATCAGAAGAAGCTGGAGCTTGAAGTGTTATATGGTAATTTCCTTTTTCACATTTTGAAAAGTAACATTCAGTTGTACAAATATTTTTCTTCCTCAGATTAAACTAAAAGCTGGATTTCTCAATTACTTTGGTCATCTTTAAATTACTTGGGGTATTCAAACATTTATTTGAAACTCCTCATGAATCTTTGGCTAACATTTAATGACATTTAAAAAAAACCCCCTAACTTCTTTTACTTCTCACATGCTAGAAGTCTCTTTTTCTTTTCTATCCTTTATTTGATTCTCTCTTTTTAGTCCTTACACATGGTACGTGCCAGCTTCATTGACAAATGTGTACATGAGCAGATATCTGTGATTTTTGGCTCAAGGAATATATAGTACAACACAGCATACTTAGGGGACTGCAAAACTGAGGACACAAAATTATAGGACAACCAGTGATGAATACACAACCTAAAAGGAACATGTTTGAATGTTTAGAGCTTAAAAAGAGATACCTTAGGTTTCTGGGGTTTTTGTTAGCACTTGCTCTTCTCCACCCCTAGAGAATACAAATTTTTTTATATAATTGTCATTCAAATTTAGAGCATGTAGATTTATGATTTATTAGTGTTGACCTTTCCTTCCCCTTCTTAGCTATGAAATTTTGAGGCTTATAATAAAAAACAATCCTCAAATGCTTACTAAATTCTAAAAAAAACCTGAGAAAAATAGAGAATTCTCCCTTCCCATCTCCAAAAAATTGAAAGCAATCATTAACATTGCGTGAGAATAACATAAAAACTCTTCTGAAAATCCAGGTGCATTACAGATTGATGTAATTCTCAAGCATGTACTAAAAGAAATATCCTGCTTTCAATAATGTGGGAAAACAGAAAAGCATTTTCACTTTAAAAAAGACATGCTGCAGAGAGGGATCGCAGAAGTTTCATGACAGAAGCTTTTATGGCCTTTTAGAAATGTTTTTCTAGGAAAAAAAAGTAGTTACACACAAGAACTACTAAAACATTGGATAAGCCCTCTCAAATCAGTGCTTTGCTTATGATTTACAAGACCCTACTCAAAGCAAGAATCTGGCCTTTGTAGCCCATTTATTTACAAATTAAAGTGGAAGGGATGAACATATTTAAGCTCTTTACTGGCATCACAACCAAATGCACAAGCCTTCCTCTCCTTCCCTGCAACAATGCTGACTGACTGAATGTGCTGTCCATATATGAGATGATCATAATGTAGCTGTACTTCATCAAAGATGATGACAGCCACAAGGAACAAGGTTTTTGGATGATTCATTGCTTTGGAGACTAACTGTGCAGTACTGATGGAGATAGCTTGCCTGATGCCCAGCAAAATACTTTTTGAAGAGGTATATACATTTTTTCCTTGCCTTGCTTTGTTCATTTTTGGAACTTTTGCTTCAAAGTGCAGACCTGGGGGTGCTGGCTGACAGCTGGCTGTGCATGAGCCAGCAGTGTGCTCAGGTGGCCAAGAAGGCCATCCTGGCCTGTATCAAGAATAATGTGGCTAGCGGGGCCAGGGCAGTGATTGTTCCCCTGTACTCAGCACTGGTGAGGCCACACCTCGAATCCTGTGTTCGGGTTTGGACCTCTCATTACAAGAAAGACATTGAGGTGCTGGAGCGTGTCCAGAGAAGGGCAATGAAGCTGGTGAAGAGTCTGGAGCACAAGTTTTATGAGGAGCAGCTGGGGGAGCTGGGGTTGTTCAGCCTAGAGAAGAGGAGGCTCAGGGGAGACCTTATCACTCTCTATATCTACCTGAAAGGAGGTTGTAGCCAGGTGAGGGTTGGTGGGTTGGTCTGTTATCCCAGGCAACAAGTGACAGGACAAGAGTAAATGGCCACAAGTTGCACCAGGGAAGGTTTAGATTGGATATTGGGAAAAATTTCTTCATGGAAATTGTGGTCAGGCATTGGAATAGGTGGCTCAGGGATGTGATGGAATTTCTATCCCTGAATGTGTTAAAAAAATGTCTAGATGTGGCACACAGGGATATGGTTTAGTAGGGAACACAGTGGTGCTGGCTTACTGGTTGGACTAGAAGATCCTAGAGGTCTTTTCTAACCATAGTGATGAGGTTATGATTCTAAAGCTGGTGACTTGAGCAAACTGTTTATGGCCTGCTAAAACAAAACTCTCAATGACCAGTTTGAACAGGCATGGCAGTGACTTGTTACTTGAAATCAAGTTTCACATATGCTTAAAAGAAATATTTGTCTGTCTTTCAGGTTATCAAGGAAAGTCTTCAACGGGTTAGGAGTCTGTCTAGGAAAACATTATGACAGCAAAGCTTCATAGCTTGCATTCAGCCCTTTTTGTGTATTCACATCACTAAATATGCATGAAGATCCATGAACAGAGATATGTGTCCAGATATGGTGCACATCTAGGGAGCAGTAAGTCCATGTAGGAAGCTGTGCACGATACAGGATGAAAAGAAAGTTGTATTGCACCTAATTGTGTGATAAACTACTGACTAAATACAACTAGGGAGAAAAATGAATTTTTAAAAGCTACAGTTATGATTCTGCAAAAGGACATTTTGGTTCTCTCATTCAACGCTATGGATCCGACCACTGGAAATGACCCAGCAAGTACCTTATCACAGCCTCTTCTAACTGCACCACAGCATCTCTTGACTTCTGAATGCATAAAAGAGCCACATCCTCAATAAGAACTGTTAACCGTTTCCAATGAATAATTCAACAAGCTCCAGTCATGAAACCCACAACAACCACTGCAAGGAAGATGAAGTATTTTTGCTGCCCATCATTATGTATGTTCATGCCACAGGGATTTTTCAATTATTGAACAGTGTAGAATTGCCTTTGTTTGCAGAAACTGTCAATTTGAATTGTGTGGCTTCTATACATTCATTTATGTTTGCCAAAGGCTGTTTGACATTGGCTTGGCTTTTTACTCCTTTGCCACATGAAGGTGCAGATCAAAAGTACTGAACGATTACTAACATTTTATGAAGCATCTTAGGTTGGATTCTTTAGCTGTCAAGACTTTTCCAATAATTTCTTCAGATATTTTCTTATCAGCCCTATTAATTTTGTTTTCATTTACCAATGCTAACATTATAAACAAGTGCTAATGTTACCGAAGTTTAAGTGACACAAGTAACAAGAAATGAAAGGTGAAGTAGTTAGCATTAATTTTATAAGCTTAACTCAAAAATGTTGCTGCTTTTATTTAATTCATGTTGAAATTCAACCCACAGCTTAAGAAGGAGCTGTAGTTTCAATTTAAAAAGGGTATGAGAACGTTTTGAGCCGGCAACAATATTTTGCATCCATATATACTGAGCTTCAGTTTGGTGATATGAACAACTTATTTTAGCTAGTGATGACAGAAATGAAGGAGTTCCTGATGTGTGAGCTTAAAGACAAGCATCTACCATTTCCTGGGGCACCAGCAAGAATGAAAACACACCTTGCAAATTACTGTTATGTGTATTGTGGGGCAAGAGCCTCTGCATTTAATTTATTTGTGAATTGTGGGAAGAAATTCAAGTTTGTTTTATAATTATAACTGTGGTGTAATCAAGTCCATGCCTGCTTGTACATCCAGTGTCTGTATGCTCTTAATTCCTTGGGTTCCGGGATTTTAGCAGACTCCTGGTTAGTTGTTGCACAGAAGAACCAGTCGACTGATAAGACAAAAATGGACATGAGGCACAGTGTTGATCCCCTCCTAGTCGTCATCACAGCAACACACATGACCAACTCTCTCAGGAGCTATTCAGGAAGGACCTTTGGAAAATGCTAGATTCCCCCAGGTAGATCCCTACTATGGGTAGAGCAATGTCTATGCTTCAGTGTGCTGATGAGCATCCTGAGTGGGGATCTGGCTGTCCCATGGACTCCCCAGACAGCTCCTGCTGCATAACTGACCAAGTTCTGCATAGGTGAGACTCTTGGAAATAGTAGAAATATTTCCTGCAGGTGCAGAAATGGTCACCATGTCTTGAACAGTTTGGTGCTTTGTGTTTAGATAATCAATAACCATGGATCCAGTGCTGGTACAAAGGCTCTTACAATGGAGAATCCTGTTGCCATCCAGACTCCAAAGGGAAAAATCAGAAAAAATGAAGTGATATTGTTATATCTAAGGATTTCCAGAAACTTACAAAGATTCTACTAATTAGTACTCTGCAGCAAAAAACCCCCAAACATTGCCCATTAAACATCATACACCTTTTCTATTTCTAGATGTGTGTAATCATTGCGTTTTTTCCTCAGTCCTGCAGTCTGTGGTATAAACATCAGAAATGCATAGTCACCCTAAGATACCTGATAACCGTCCATCACTGGATAGCTGTGATATGGGTATCCAAATCTAATGCACTTACATGCCAGATGCATTCCTGAGACAGGAATGTGTGTATCCATACACACTCATGCTCTCTGCTGACCCAGCTTCCTTTTTGTGAACTGCAGCCTTTACCTTCCACGTCTGAACTCCTTCCTTAGAGAGACACCTAAGCAAGAGTTCCTCCTTTAATAACTGGCCCCTTGCAGACATCACCCTTGCCAAGTTGACAATAGCAAACCTGAACACACAGCCCCTAAGTGAAGGGAACACAACCATCACCACAGGCTTTCCTGAGAGAGGCAGAACATAACCTCGGATCAGCAGCCTGGGACAGCTAACCCAAAAGTCCAGTAAAGCAAACTACAACATTTAGTTATTGCTGGGGCTGCTCACACAGCCCCCCACCCTTATAGCCTCTGTGGTAAGATCTCAGCCTTGTGCGGTGGCTCTCATGCACACACTGATGCTTTCCCTGCATGAGTGTCTCTTGGCAATCCACAGCAGGCTGAAAAACCAATTATTTGATTATATGATACGACAATCACTCATGGGCCTCATTTCTCCTAGGAGAAATGCATTTGAATATACACTGTATCTGACACCATAACACCAATGCAGGTGGTAGAGTTAATTTAACTTGTGGTATGATCCTCTCTAGACACCATTTCCTGCTATCTGCTTATCAGTGTATTGTTCAAAGGTACAAAAGGACCAGTGGCAGAGGGATTAGTGAAGGGACTCATGATGAATACAAGGTTGTGAGCAGTCACTGTGTCCTGTTCCTGACCTTTCTGATAATACATCACTTCATAACTCAGAGATATTTATGACATCCCCATTACCTAAGCCCATTTTCCCCCTTCTAATTTGCATAAATCAGATTGACTGTTATACATCTATCCTCTCCATAGACATTACGACAGTGCTTCTAAAAATTTTTAAATAAGGTAACTAACAAATAACAAGCTCAGTCATTACCAAGTTCAGCTGCAAATCATGATCTTATCTTCAGAAAACAGTTTGTCCTACCACAAGCAAGCCAGCGCAGCTCTTATTCCTTAAAAAAAATCTGGTTTTCCATGTAACTATGAAAAGAAACATACAGATACTCTTCAGGCTACAAATACCACAGCTTTGTTCTCAGCTTCTGCAAGCCCTTGTAAGCCTGGGGAATCAGCTTCATCTCTTCGTCCTTCAGCTCTCTACATACAAATCTGAGTCCTCTTTCTCCTCTATTTTCCTACAGGACAGGGTCCCTCCATCCTACCCACCAAGCCTAGCAGAGCTGGTTATTGCAGTCATTGATATCCCGGTGAGGCAGCATGTTTAAGTCACGCCAAGCAAAAGTGCCAATTTCAAAGCCATCCTGGCTTCAAGCCAGCATTGTGCCTGTGGGATCTGACACAGAGACACAGGATAATTCAGGCTGGAGGAGACCCCAGGTGTCTCCAGTCCAGCCTGCTGCCTGAAGTGGGGTCTGGCACAGAGGGTTCAAAGCCTGAACGAAAGTGAGGTAGAGTCTGCAGTGCTGCTGTGTCACCAAGTCATCAAGGATGTGTCAGACTAGGCTGGGAAGAGGTGAGAGGAGCCACAGGCCAAGTCTGACATCTGGGGACACAGACTGGTCTGAAAACGATGGACTGGCTTTAGTAGAACAGGAAATTTATAACAATGGAAGCATCATTTTGGGGCTAGTAAAAATAAAAGAATTCATGAGCATAACACATGAGGGAGAAAAAATACATGGACCTACTGCACAGGCAACACATTTTAACAAAGTAGGATGTTTTGGTCAACACCACCCTTCACCCAATCCCTTTCACCCACATGGAGGTGCAGCTTGGAATGAAAAAGTACTTTGCTGACAGGAAATAGTGGGGACTTTGGGTTGCTCACCTGGGGAGATTTTAAGAAAGTGGCCTGACTTGATTTTGGATTCTTTTCATCAACAGTTATTCATTTGGGAATTTGTGCAACAACAGTAACAGTAACACTGTGCTTCTCTTATAGCTTTTCTTCTGTTACTCTTTTATCATAAAAATACTTGTTGGCTCTACCATCCAACTTCATCTTTCTCTGGCTGCTACCCTAACCTTCACTGGTGCAGAGCCTTAAGGACCTTATGGCTTGCCTAAGACAACTTCTTTCCTACAGAGGCCCATTAAAAAGCTCATGCATTTTACTGGGTACTTATCATGTCCTCGTGACATATTTCTCATTATTGTAACCTGAAATTTCATTTCCATGTCAAGGACTCTCATATCTGTCTTAGTGATTGAAAAACCATAAGCTGCTTTACATTTCCTAGGTGCCTTTAGGACAAATAAAAGCTGAATCAGTCCAGGCTTTCATTCTCAAATGCTCAAATGCTTTCATTCTCAAATTTGAAGCTCCTATAGGAGCTTCAAATGGGTGCTGTGTGTTCTGAGTCTCAGTCCCCGACCACTGTTACATATACTGATGCTTCAAAAGTAGCACTTGAAGCCTGAGCAAAGATCATGTCTGCAGGGAGAAAAGTCATACTGAGACGATTTTCAATTAGCTTTTTAATTAGCCATACCGTGAGAAAGACGGGGCTATTTTTCAGAACACTGTATTTTTTCAACCAGATCTGTTGGCAGCTTCCATAAAATCAAGCCTTTGGACATGATCACTTGTGTGGAACACCAGCTCCATGTAAAATAAACTCTTCTTTCATCAGCATTTTCACAGTATGGCTGCCAAAGAGCATTGGCATGAAAGATAGTTCAGCAGATATCATAGAAACTTTACTTGCAATAGATATGAGAATGCTAAAGGAGGAAAGATTAATTTCAAGGTTATGGTGATAATATACAAAACCTTTTTAAGGGAAGAACTCTGACTCTATTTGCAATTTCGTATCTGGGTGTAATTTGCTTATGTTTTTAATGGTCTAGGTAGACACTTCTCCTGAGCCTTGACATCCATGTGTCCTAGCAACTACAACTTGCTAGATTTATGTTCTGTACTTAAAAAGCTCCCTTGAGACTCTGTGCCTCTGAATAAACTCTTTTGGTTTTTATTCCTGAATTTTCTCTGACTTTCTATTTATCATATTTCCCATGCAAACCATGCTTATGACAAGCAGGTATCATGCACTGAGGCAAACAGTTTGGCAAGGCTGAACTAAGAGGTTCATCAATTAAATTACTAGGACTGAAGGGAAGGGAAATCTGACCCAAAAATCGCCCCATAAACCCACATAGCAAATACACATATGCCTCAGATTTTGGACTTATTTCTTGTCTTTTCATTGTTATAGATAACTAACTGCAAACACCCATACCTTGCTCAGATATGGTTGTGGAGACAAAGAACTTAAGTTTGCATCAGAATAACAGTAAGGGCAGGGTTAGCATAGGCTTCTGAATAGAGTTGGAGACACGTGCCAAACTCCAGGAGAGTGCCACTTTCTACCAGGAAATCTGGGTCCAGCATGCAGTGCAATGACTCCACTGGAAAAATAGATAAAATAGATGAAGTCCTAACAAAACAAATAATCAGATTAAATGTTATTGTGGACAGGTTTCCACTTATTTCTTTCCACTTATTTTTAAGGCCAGAACTGAAGTCTTGCATAATAGGGTTTACATTACACAGAACTCGTTGCCAATGCTGGCCAATAGGACCAAGAAAGCTTGTAGCCATGCAAAAAAAAAAGTCATTTTTTCTAAGCCTCTAACTTATTATTAGGTGCTCTAATGAAGGGGTTTTCCTTTCATCAAACACATTAAGTGAGAACAGGAGAGCCTTTCCCACTGTTCCTGTTTAGCATTACATATCCATCTTAAGTCAAGTCAGGAGTGTAAAGAGCCCACACTGTTTCTAATGAAGCCATAAGCATTTTACAATGAGACAGAAAAGCCCCTGATTTATAATCAGGATAAAATCCTTATTTATTAAAATTAGCCATTCTGGCTTTAACCTACAGAGTAAAAACTGGAATGATGTGTTTTTATGAAGACAAGGATAATTACAGCAGAAATATAAGCAAGCAAATCAGCAGCTTCTCATTTGAACAAGTGAAACCTGCCAAGTGTCTTAGGCCTATACAGGTTAAATTTTAGAGCATTTTTCATTCCAATATTGTATTAAGATCAGTGATTTATTTCATCCAGGTCAACAATCCTTGCTACCTTTTCTTGAATAGCAGGGATCACATGGAAGGCAGGTTTCTTACAGGCAAAGACACTACACAGATGGATTTTTTAAATGCATCAGAGATTGATTCTTAAAACCTCACTCTTTGCTTTCTCTGCAATCAAAACTTATCACACACCTCTGAGCTGATATTCTATTTAAAGTCTTGAGACTGCAAATAGCCAAAGCTCCTTTCCTGCAAGCCTTCATATGATTTTGTCCTGTTTCCCATTCTATTACATTTTAGCAAATTGCCACACTTAAACAAGTTGTTTTGACATGCTTTTAGAAGGGTATGCATCCGCCATAAGGACAGGTTTATAAGAAGTGTGATATTAATTTTCCTCAGTCTCAGCATGCTTGAAGAAGAAAAAAAAAAAAACAAAAAGAAGCTATGTGAGTTACCAGCCTCACCACTCTTCACCTGGGCTCTTGCAAAGACAATGGACAGTAAAACAGTCTCAGAGTCATATTGAGGTGGATTGAGAAGGGGAGAGCAACATGATCCAAAGAGACAGAGATGCTCAGCCATTTCAAAAACAGGGATGCAGGTTTCAGCTTTCAAAAGACTAGTGCATGCAAGCCTGGTTACCATGAAAAGTGTAGACCTTTGGTGATAGTTGAGGGACCTGTAGCACCTCCAATAAAAATACGAAGAAAATGCATCCAGCTACTTAGAAAGCAATTCTGCTTTGTTAGTACATTTTAAGCAAGTCTAGTCCTTTATGCTGTGGTGTCAGAGACTTTGTGCTCTGGCCCTTGCAGAGAAGGAATACAAAGCTCTAATATCTCTCTTTCTTTCAGGACCAGGAAATATCAGCAAGCCCTGAAAAGATCTTAACAGACCAGCTCATACATAGGTGTCTGTTTTACACTCAGAATAGGAACTGAAGGAATCAACACAAGAGGGGGTGTTGCAGGAGTGAACAATAAAAAAGAAAGAAAAGAAACTAATAACATTATCAAGATATAAGAACAAATTCATTGAGTCAGGCCAGAATTCATAACTTGTGTGCAGACTCCCTAGATTCCTATGGTCATTTTGCCACTCTTATTTTCTAATTAAGATGAGTCAGCAATGTCACCTACTTTCATCCAGAGCTGGGATACATCTCAAGAACATTGCTCCAGGCCCAGGTGGGTCATTTTGTCTTTGCACACCTCCATGACTCCACTTCTAAAAAAACCAAAAGCCTTCATTTTTTAGAAAATTTTTTTTCCTCTTTATCATGCAGTGTTTACATTGCCAGGCAGCAGCTGCTGCAGGTAGATAAAACATAGTTTAGCCTTACAGTGTCACATCTATCTCAGCTAAATTATTGCATTGCTATGATCTTCATAGGGCAAGGAGGTTCAGTAGCAGAAAGATGTTGTTGTTTATGAGACTCTAATGATGACTAGTTTAGGCTAAATCAAAAGCCAGAGAGTACACTGTATTGCTAAGTCTTTGACACCATTTCCATAGCTGCTTGCTAGCTTTGAAAAAAATGTCCTCTGCGTATGGTTAGGAGCAGAAGTAAAAGCCTTCCGTAATTCTGTGCTAGAGTTAAGCAATACTAGATTCAAATGTTTCATTTGCTATCTAAAAGTTTATAATTTGTCTTCGATTTCTCTGCAGAAGCAACAAAGTTTACCCATAACAAAACAGATCCTTACAACATAACTCAAGCCCCAGCTGTTTAAACAGCTTTTTTTTTAAAATGAAACAAAAACCTAACAAAATACACCCCCCAAAAACCCAAACCAACAAAAAAATACCAAACCAACACCCAAAACAAAACAAAACAAAAAAACCCAACAAACAAAAAATTCCCAACCCCCCAAACCCAGGAGCATCATCAGGTCTATTTTGATCTATTTAAGAGCCTTTTTTGCAGCATCTGTTGCAAGTTCAGGTTAATTTGAATATGAGCAGAAAAAGCCAGAGAGGCAATGGGCCCCAAAAGGAGTGAATATGTGTGGCACATGTTAATCCTCCAACTTGCTTAAGGATTCAAATCCACCAGGGAGCACAAATTCCATCCGTGGCTCTGCTGCAAATTCAAGGCTTGAACAGCGAACCTTGCTGTGTGCAGCAAGGTGAGCACAGACATGAACCAGCATCCTGCCTTCCTTCTTGCAGCAGAACAAAAATAGGGAAAGCTGAGACTGCCCAAGACTGGGATTGGTGCAGTTTCTGTTCCAAACAGCCTTGTTATACCCATCAGGCCACAGTGACCTCACGAAAGTATCTGCACAGTGAAAACCAAGAAAGCCTTACCTGCATCTTTTGACATGAGAATACTGAGTGTTTTGGTTGGTTGGTTTGAGGCTTGCTTTTTTTGCTTTTCCCCTGAATTCGAAATATCTTACACATCTTGCATGATAAAGGAGGCTATAGGAGCATGAATTTAATGGAAAGAAGACTATGGCATTTTAACCAACCCTATTTTCAGGAACAGCAGTGTAACATGAAATGAGGACGATGGTAATTTAAGCCCATGAGGCCTTCAATACACAATTTACAGCTCATCAGTAATCCACCCTTGGCAGTCCATGAGTGGGGTTGCCTGTGCTGAGATTTGGTGACAGAAGTTAAAAACAGTAGCTATAAAACTGTTACTTTTATCTGGGGAGAGCTGCTGTCAAAAGCTCTTTCTGACAAAAGCTATTTCTGTCAAAACAGAGACTGCACAGCTACATAGGCATTTGGACAAGGTTTTATTATTATTTCTCTTTGATGAAGTTTCACTTCACATTCACGTTCTTGGAACTGAAATCTTTCCAGTTTTCTTAGAAAAAAAAAATTAATTGTACTCAAACAAATTAGGGATTTAAATTTGAAAAAGCAAGCTGTAGTATTGGGAAGTCTCCAGTGGGCTCCCCCACCTTCTATTTTCCTGAGGCTCTCAGTATCCTGCCAGATAGATATGTGTCATGAATACACAAAGGGTAAGAAAGTCTTATCCACTGCATGTAGAAAATAATACCATGCTTGGCTGGCACAGCAAGCTGCACTGTTCTGTCATTGTATTCATAGCATGAAAAGAGAAAAGCAAGACACTGAATAAAGGTATCAGGTGTGACACTTCCTCAGCATAGACCTCCCAGTATGTCACCACTTCTATCTCTAGAACAGAAACAAAATCAGACTACAAACCCACAAATTTCAATCCATTCATGTTCCTGAATCTTTTTTCAGTTACCAGAAGAAAGCCCCTTTATGAGAAAAAATTTCTCTTTCATTAGATGCATTACTGGCAGCAAGAATGGTTCTCCTGGGTACCAGCCTTCCACCAGCTTCTGTCCATCCATGAGAATAAACTTGCAGTCACCCACCTGTCACCTCCCTGCTCCCTGCTGGAAAGACAAGACTGCATCCAAAATCACATCACCAGTCGCTCTCTTTGTTCCCATGCCCCACATTCATGCCCACCGCTTGCCACCAGTCCGCTTTCGAGTGTCAGTGCAAAGACCTTTGCTGGGACTGCTGGTGAAAAGGATCCACTGCTGACAGAGGACAGAAAACAGGGAACAGATTCAAATCTCAAAGAAATACCTCAGGAGGGAAAAAGGGCTTTATTCAACAACAGCTCATATGACAACGGTCTGAAGAACACTCCCACCTGAATGCTGCTGTCTACCTAGTGGCTACACAGGACCATGAATTGCACCTCAAACCAAGGCATTTCCATTCACACTAAGGCAGGTTGAAGGAGCCACAAGAAACAGCAAAATGTGAAAAAAGATGACTCCTTACACATTCAGATTTTCCCTGTTGGCTTGCATGTCTAACCTGAGACAGGAATCAGCCCCTGCTGAATACAGGCTGACAGCTCGGTGGGGTACATTTACTTTGAGTAAGGTGAACAAGGACAGTAACTCAAAACTGCCACAGTGGCAGATTGGAGGTCCGTGCAAAACACAACATATGAATTCAATGTGTTTCCTAATCACAGGTCCGTGTTTTGCACGCTGTGTCCAAACAACCTTGGGCTGTCAGTCTGTTGACAGTAGTAGCCTGTACATGTGTTGGGCTGCATAAGGCTGAAGGTTCCCTATTCCACCATGAGAAAGCCTATCTGTCTCCCTGGTCCTAGTGCTGAGTTTTACCTTCCCAGCTCCAAGTGCTTTCCTGATTACCTGTACGTAATTCAGATTTTCTTCAACTGCTTTGTGCCATGGATGATATTTAAAAGAGCAAGTCGTCATCTTCTTTTGTCAGCTTGTGGTGTATTTCATCTCCCACTATCTCATAAAGTGACAGTTTGATTATAATGTAATTACTTTTTTTTAGTGAACCTAGTGCATAATTTTTATTTCCAGATGGGTTTATATTCCTTATATTTAAACTCATTATGAACAAGAAGACTGCACAGGAAAAATACAAAGTAAGCTGCCTTATTTTTTCTTTAAAAGGTGAACATTTTGAAAGGCCTACAAAGTGAGGGAAAATATACCAGTGTCACATGGTAGAAAAGATTAATTTCAAACATAAGAGCACAAATGAGCTTGAGAGCCCTTCGAGGCATTTACATGGAAATTGAAAAAATAAATGTTTAATTTTCATTGCTTGGAATCTGGTAAAATCTAACAGGCTAAATAGCTTCTATATCCAAGACTCGAGAGCAAGGATCAGAGAGCAGCTCCAAACGACTATGGCAGGGGTTGTGCCAGTTCACAAATTGGTGAAATGAAAGTCTTTTTTATACAGTCAAGTCTCCAAGCCTCCTGTGGCTGGGTACTTGCCAAGGAGCTCGTTTGCAAGTCAAGTATTATTTGTTGATGCTAAGAAGCACAAGCTGATACATTTTGCCAAAACATGTGACAAGAAAATCCATGTAAATCAGCAGTGCTTTGCTGCAGAAACTGTGGTTCCTCTCTGAAAACTGTCTTAGTAAAATGGCACCCTGGGGTCTCCTGTTTATTGCATCCCAGTGACATCCAAATCAAACATGATCAGCTCAGACGCAAGTGATAATGATTTTTTTAACTGCTGCTGCTTTGAAAATAGAAATAAAATTGTACAGTCAAGACATGCTTTCTGGCTTACACATTGGCAGTGTAGATCCTACAACTGGTATTTAGTCAATAATCCTTTTTATGACTCACAATGCAGTTTCTTTTCTATCATCCTGTTTGCAGTTTATTGGCATTACGGGAAAAAATACATTCAAAAGAAAAAAAAAAGTAATCCCAAAGCCAACACATTAACTTGCCCCAAAATTGAAATTAGATCCTCATAAGGGTCCATTTCTTTAGCAATGTTTTTACATCTGCTCAAGTACTTACTCATGCATCTCTTCTGTCCAAACTAGAGGTGCAGGGCAAGGTATTACGTCGGTAACGTGTTTGCTTTTTCTGAAGTGAGAAATTGTTTAAATAAGAACTAATAGAATTGAACATTTTACAGTATGGGTGTAAAACAGAAGCAAGAGATACCATGAGTATATCCACTTCTTTTGTCGTTTTGCCACTTGTGACAGTGCAGATGTGGCTGGATAATGGTGACATTTGAAGTTTGTGACTTGTATAACTTATCAGCACCACCAATCAGGCTGCAACCTGGGAGCAAAGGACCTGCTGCTGCAAACTGCCGTGCTTTCCTCTTGCAACACCTCAGGCCTCTTCCTCTTTGACCAGAGGTTGGTTCAAAATATATTTCCTGAAAACAAACAGATTATTGCTTTAGAAATATATATATATACATATGTTCTTTTTCCCCAAAACAGTTCTAGGCTCATTTTCCCGTATTTCTAAGTTTTAGGCTGCTGATAAGCAGCTTAATATGCTGTAACAAGAATATCGCTTGCTTTTCATGCAGTATCTGTCCAGCAGTTCTCCTGGGACACTTTAAACTAGCATGTAAGATTTTGATATTCCAGGCACGTATTCTACCTTATTCTATTGCCTTGCCACAGACCTCAGTACACCAACTTAATTGTTCATTTGTCTGGGCCTGTCAATTCCTGCATTTCCACACTCCCCCTTCAGTATGAGCCTTCTGTTAGGTGGTGGGAAAACTCAGAGATTATCGCATACCACAACATCATTTATTTACTCTATCAAACAGGAACTATTGATTGATTCAGCTTGTTCAATAGCAAACCTGCAACATTATTTTAGGAAGAAATAGCTTAGTTCTACATAAGAATTGGACCCTAGGAATTCAGATGAAAGATATGAAACGCCATTGCTTTACTATTACCTTTTCAAGTGAAAAAATTAACACTATAATAACAAAATCTAGACATTGTTAAGAAAAGAAAAGGGGAAATCATCTGAGAGAAAAATCAGAGATAAAAACAACTTGTGTTAAAGCCTAGCAGCCCCTGGGGGTGTCATGGAACTTCTGAATAGATGAAGCATTTCTAGTAATTACAATGAATTGAACAAATACTGTCAACTTCAGGTTTGCCACAAAATATCTTTTAAAAAAAAGGACAACTGAATTTTAAATTTTTTATTTTTACTGAAACCAAGTCATTGTCTCAATTAAGTGACTAGGATCTGCCTAGCAGAAAATCTCTTTTGTGTGGTATTTTCAACACTTAAGAAATAATCCCAAATAATTTTTTCCCTTTTTCTTCTTTTAAACACATTTCCTACACTAACTATTCCCTTCCTCCTCAATCAACTCAGATGAGCAGTTTTTGTAGATGAGCTACAGAGCATCAGAAAACCAGTATCACTATTGAAATTACCTTTAAAAGAAAAGTAACTGGAGGAAGTCAGACAGAATTCAAAGACTCATGCTATTGCACATTCAAATTTCATTTTAAAGCCCACAGTAAGACTTAAAACATTGTCCCTGCAGATTCCTCCAGACTCCACTTCCACTTTGTTTCTCTTTTGCCACATATTTTGGCTATTAATCAATGCTGAGGCATCAGATTTTTTCCTGCTCTTCCAGCAGAGGCCACTGAACAGCCCAGGGATATAAACACCGACAGGAAACTGTGGCCGTAGAGTTTACACATCTACCAAACAAGGATTTTGCAGAGTAAAGCCATAGATGGGACTGGATAAGGCAGTGATAAAGTTGGGACCCTTCTCTTTATCCAACACTGAAGAGCAGCTCGACTTCAACTTGCCTGATTCTTTTGCCCACCTTCCAGAAATATGAGTAATAGCTGAATCTGTTTCCTTATGTATTTAATTATTCCTTTGTTTGGTTTCGTTTCAGTCTGAAAAAGAACTGAAATAAAAATTATAATTATGATGGCAAAAAGGACATTTGAAAGCAGCACTTACCAAAATTTCTACTGTAAAAGTGCAAAGGATGCATCTTGAACTAAGGCCACAGCATTGGTCCTTCAGGATGTAATCCAAAGCAGCCTTCAGCTTCTTCATATCAGTGTAACATGAGAAATTTATTCACAAGTGGCACTGGACTAGATAATTTTGCAGTTGTGTTCTCCTCAAATGTAGAATTGGTCCAGAGGTCAGAGCCTTGTCCAGCTAAGCAGCCATCAATATGATGACAGTTTTACAAAACAAAATGCTGAAGTTTCTGTTAAAAACCAACTCCATCAAAGGAGAAAAAAAAAATATGTCAAGAGTCTTATTATATGACTACATTAAGAAGATTTCTTTAATCAATACATGGTATACAGTCCACATAATTCAATTTGAGAAAATTTTAACTAGATTATATCTTGGCAAGAAGACCTTTTAGGTCATTTTAAACTCAATTTTTATCTGTCCAAATAATGAACTCTAGAAGGTTAAGAGATTAGCACTTTAGAGTATGTTTTAGTGCAATCAAAGCTTTCCTGAGAGGAGGCTATTGTACTGAAAATTGTCAGAATCTTGTCTGGATTATCATATAGACAAGAAAAACCCCAAGAATTAATATCTGACACTTTTCTCTGACAAGATGAAATAAGGCACAGACAAAGTGCTAAAAGAAATGCAGTCATTTCCATTAATGAAAAAGCTTACCTCAAAGTGGTTGAAGGAATGCTAGGAAAAAGTAAAGTAACCATTTTCCCAGCACACAACTATAAAGTGAAGAAAATATAAATCTGTAAGAAGTTATTTAAAATATAAGTAAATATCTTATTTTTCAAAAGTAATTCTTGACTCTCTTTTTAGTCATAAATGATTACTGTCTTCCTTTGGATTTTTTTCTTTTCTATGTACGTCAAAATCACAACCCGACTTTTACTCTGTGTTTTTGTTTTCATCTTTAGGGGAAAGTAGCATGTGCAAATCCCAGCATTTCTATTCCCTCTGTCGTGCACTTCCACACACAGAAAGTGGGAGGAGGAAGAGAACTAAGAGGCAGCCTGACCTGCTGCCCTGCCAGAAGGGAGGATCCCATCCTGTGTGTGTCAGTTTGACAGTCTTGTGTCACATGCACTCTTTTGAAATCACCAGCAGCTGAAATGCCACCAGGTCCCTGGGAATTCTGCTTCCAACCTCCACCATCTTTCCTCACCGAGAAGTTTTAGTTTTACTTCTAGTGCAGGGAAACCCACTCCCCCCGAGGATGGGGAGAATTGAGCATTTTCTTACCACCACAGTCCTTTACCTACCGACAGGTCACCGTGTCATCTGTCTCAGTAATCTATACCAAACTGTTCATGTCCTCCAGCCCTTTCTGATGCTGTCCAGTCTCTGACCATCTCATGGACATGGGAAAAGATGCCTTGCAGTGTGCTCCCCCAGCTCTGAGACCCCATGCCCATGGTGGGGGCACAGGGGTACATGCAGAAGCCAGGCTGACAGCTCCAGCAGGCACTTTGGGTAAGGAGCAGCTGCTGCAGCAGAGCCACCCGTGCCTTGTCCCAGTGGGACACGGGGTATCCTGGTTGTGCACTCCATGAGAACTGGGCAGTGCTGCAGCTCATGGCTCTGGCCCCAGAGGAGACTGGTGTCCTCACTGCTGCAATCTGCCATCATTCAACAGTGCGGCCCATCAGCCATGAGGGAAGGCTGATGGACACACCAGCTGCTGAGGAACAGCCCTACAGGACTCCTTGGGGAGCCACAGCCCTGCAGCTTACACTCAGGTCAGCAAGAATTGCAATCCAAGAGCCTTTTGCCTTTAAATTCTCTGGCTTCACCTGGCATTTGAGAAAGGCAAGCTGCTCCATGCTGGCATGCTGTATAGGAAAAGCCTATGGGAGCCTGGGGAGAAGAATGGCTCTATTCCTGCAGGGACTCTGAATGGAAATCCCAAAAAACATTAAAACCAGGAAATGGTGGTGTAATCCGTCCATATTATGAAAACCACTACAGTCTGCATTTACTGTGAATGCTGTATCAGGCTGCAAGAAAGTTCTTTTGCTAGTGCCAACAGACAGGCCATGTGTCATCTCTGGCCATCAGCCTCATTACTGTTTCTGGAGGGTCTGTTTTCCTACTGCCTGATACAGTCACATGTGACTTACTTACATTCTCTGTATGATGAATGGGTAACTTTGGTTATCCAGAAGAAGGGCAATTAAAAACAACACGAGGCCAACCGGACAGAGATAAGTGAATATTAAAACATCTGGGCAGACCAGGTGCTTGAAGATATCACTGAAAAGGTCTTCAAGTAAAAAATAAAAAACAAAACCCCAATGAATTACCACCTTGACAGATTATTAAATGTTTAAAGCTTCTGGCAATAAAAGCTGCTAATAAAGAAACAGTGTAAACCAGAAGACAACAGTAGAAACAGTAATTATACTGCAGAATGATTAAAAAGCACACAGCTATAATGACTCTAATCTATTTTATGAGAGAAACTCAAAGGTTCAGCATTCAAAAAAATAATCAATTAGGGAGCAGGGGAGATGGAAAAAAAGTCTATTTAAACTGAATTCCTAAAATCAAGTAATAAATCAGTCATGAATAATTGTAGGAATTACTGCAGCTCACCATGTTTTGATAACACTGGCTACTCCATCAGAGATTGAGGAAAAACTGCTCACTTTCTCAGCATCCAAAGGGGCTCCACAGAGTAGTCTGTGAGAAATAGTTGTGCTCAACAAATTGTGCTACTTGGCTGGAAGAATATCCAACATGACCAAAGTTAAGATCTTGGTTTGGAGAACTTTTCTTAGTACTTTCAGTTCAGTGGCACCTAAGAGGCAGGCTCCTTAACTGTTAACCACTTTTACATATTGTCTCTTTTCCTCTCCCTGCTCTTCCTTTACGTTTTTCCTCCCCCAGATAGGAGGTGTTCACCTATCAGCTTCTCACAGTGATGCTAGATGAGAAAATGCTGTTCTTGGATATCTACTGCTGTTCTTGGATATCTACCATGACCCCTTTCCTCTGCAGAAGCCAAGGAGTTCAAAGGAAGAACATGAGGACGATGCATGGGAAAATCTGTGGTGATTCCCAGCCCTTCCTCTCACAAAGCACTGTTCCTTGGAACAAGATTTGTGTGCTTGAATGTTGTATTTCACACACTCCTTCATGATTATGGCCAGGCAGCAGGATCCCACCCCTCATCACTTCCTCTCTCCTTAGCTGCTGAACTTGGACAGCTTCTGCCTTGTGGGGAGGGTGTCCTCCAGACAGGCACTTATGTGATGAAAAGCCAGCTCTCACCCAGCCAACTGTTCCTGCTCCTAGGAAGTGATGCTCGCTGTTAGGTAAGGGAAGAGCTTCAGGTGATGCACCCTCTGCCCCAATCCCGTGCAGGGTGGTCCCTGGGCAGCACAATACCGGGCTCTCCCTCCCCTTGGCTTCTCCACCCTGCTCCCTTCCAGATTCCTCGCACCACATCAGCTCCTCGTAACTGCACCGATGTTCACAGTCACCTGCCCCTCTGAGAAACTGCCCTCAGAAGGGAGATTGTTTTCACTGCACTATCGCTGGGTCCTGAAACTATTGACAGGGAATCAGCAGGAGAGACAAAGACTGGTGTGGGCAGCAGCCTGGACTTGGGTAAGATTGAGCGTGCAAAGAAAAAAACTTCTATTGAAAGCTTTCTACACCTGAGCAAAGAACTGTATTATTCTAAAAGTAAAAATATGTTACTCTGTTTCCCTATTTGTCTCCTCCTTGTTCATTCTAGTGAGATTATTTTATATATTAAAAAACAGGGCCTTTCTATATCTTTTATTCCTGTACCTCTTTCCTCCACTGTTCCATTTGCAAAAAAAACTTTGAAACATAGAGAACCTGACACTCCCCTCCAAATATCAGAGAAAAAACCCCAGTAGCTTCCACTCCACAAATACTGATATGTCTATATGAAAAAATCTTTCATATGGGCTCTTTTTAGCATGGTGGTGTTGGAGACTTGGTCTGACTGACACGTCTTGTTTGCTATTACCCCCTTCAAGGCCTGTGTGTGCCAGGATGAGATCCCTGCTCCTCCGTCTTGTTCAGAAGATGCTGAAATGCTTCTGAGAGCAGAGGATTGGATTTGACTAAATGCACCAGATGCAAGGATTAAGTATGAAATATAAATAGCAAGAATGTGGATCAGATCACATGAAAAAGCAATCTGTGTGTCAAGATAAAAATATGATTTCTCCTTTGATGCTTTCCTACGTAATTTCTGGTTTTGTATTTTAAATAAATACATTAAAGGAATTTTTAATATTGTGATTGAGCACCTCAACTTTCTGTAAAGTAGGCATTATACCCTTAACAACCAAATATTTAAAAATTCAATTTCAGAAGAAGGGGAGAGATAAACCAACTCCAGGAAGGACTTAGCTGTGCCAAAGCTGCTCTGCTTCTCAACATCTCCCCAGAAAAAATAAGCATTGATCATTATCACCATACTATCCCTCCTAATTTGCTTACTGTTCAAATTTCAGAGTGGGATGCAATTAATTAATATGGGTTTACATGTGCTATGTTTTTAGACCTAGTATCTATTGACAGCCACTTGACATTAATTATTTGTATTATTGACCTCTTTGCATCATAGACAGCTCTCTGGAGAAGAGCTTGGGAACATACCAGAGGTGGAGAGGCACAGTTGCTGAAGGCAGGTAGGGAGATGCTGCAGTTGCACTTGTGCAGACTGGGAGGGCAAATATTGCAACACTCTGAGCTCAGGGTGCTTTAGTTATTGCTATTGTTTTCATCAGTGAGGCTCAAAATGGAAGAAAAGCGACCTCAGTTGTTTTAAATCCTCGCTGCAAAGGCATAGTGTGACCCTACTGAGCTTTGAGATGTGCCTGTGGCACAAAAGACAGTGAGAGACTTCCCTTGCTGCATAGAGGTGTGAAAAAGCAGCCCAGGCCACCCTAGCTAGGCACTCACGAGTAGGTGAACTGAAAGTCAGACAGTCCCCCAGGTTTCCAATAGGGATGCATACATACAAAATTAGCAAATAAACAAGTCATATAATAATCAGAACATTAAACTTCAGAAACAGCACCAGAGAGACAAAGTTCTAGTTGTAGGGACACAAATCAGATAAACCTGAGCACCACTGCCACAGGTGGAGCAACAAAGACTCAGTGACAAAAATGGGGCAGGTACCAGTCTGAGGGCAGATGATCCCCACAGGGATGCTAATGGACAGCAGTCAGGAGAGCAACCTTGACATAACTTGGGTCAGTGTAAAACCTTCAGCTGTCTGAGAAGGCCTCACCCAAAAGCTCATAGTGCAGGGAGGAAATTAGCAATGATGAAGATTCATTAGGCTGACCATCAGCCAGATTAGAATGCAAGAAAGGGAATATTAAGAGACCTTGAGGGCAGGAGTCAGCTTGAAAAAAAATATAAAGATACAAAAATTTGTGACTCTGGAGACAGACATTGGAACAGGAGAGTGGTAGTCAAAACCCAGCTAGAAATTCAAAAATTTCAGGCCTTTGATAATGTTTGAATGTCTACTGTTGTAATTTACATTGTTGATATTCATCTGGAACACGTATTTCACTGATTGTATTTCAATTATTTTTTATTAAAAAAAAAAAGTAAATCAAAATACTTGGATCATGATTCTATTTAACCACATAACTTGTACAGGACTTTTCCTGAGAAAGTAGGCAAAATAAATGACACACATTGGATAGTAAGGAATGAAGTTATCAGAGAAACAAATTGCCCAGAGAAAATATTTCCTACTCACCTGTAAGTGTTGAAGTTGGGGTAAGCACCCACCCAATACTCTCATGCTGCAGTGAGCTGAGGCAGGATGCTCACCTTTTTTTTCCTTTGCCTTGTTCAGGCATTAGACCAAAGACAGGAATCAAATAAGAGAAGATTAAAACCTTTCCACTCAGAGAAAAGTTCTCCCCTTAGTTACATGAGCAATAGTAAGAAATTCAATTTTTTCCTCTCCACATGCATTAGACTGTGCAGTAGATTTTAGGGCAGTGCAAACAGAGGAAACTTAATACCAATACAGGATGCTGCTTCCCAGCCAACAGCACATGAGCAGAGAGCCACCACTGGAGGTACCGCTGCTCTCCAGGTCAGAGGAAGACACACCTGTGCTTTTCATATTTATGGCTTCTTCTGTGACTCTGCAGCAGAAAACAGGAAGCGACTGCAGATCATGGAGCTATTTAATGATGAAATACTGTATTAATGACCACCAGAACAGATTTAGAAGCTTCAAGCTTTAACAGCTGTCCCTAATCATTTGTCACTTACACCCCAAGAAATGCAGCAGCAGAGCCTTTGTCTCCTTCCCACTAGGTGATTCTCGCTTTTTGGGGGTTTTTCCTTTTCACAGTCAGATGCCAGCTCACTCCTCTTATTTTGCTTTAAGCACACGATGCAACTCCCAGAGGTCTGCTGGTATCCTCTGTACCCCAAACCCAACCTCGAAAGGTCCCTCTCAGACTGAAATGCACGTTTGTCTCTGGCGGCCTTGCTCCGTTTTGCGGCGTGCTTCGACTGCCAGAGCAGCCAGCTGGGGCAGTAAGTTAGAGAAAGACGTCGTTCCCATAGTAACTCATTTTCTCTACCCGCTCATTAGATTAACACATTTTAGATCAAAGGTAGACATGAAAATATCTCAGAAATGATAGTCCAAGGCTTTACTTAAATACGAACTAAATCCACTGCACTATCTTAAAAAGCACTGCTTAATATCAGCACATACATCTATAGCTGCCTTGCTCATTGAGCTCTCCTACCTCAAAGTTGTCAAAAGCACCGTGGATACTTCATTTTGTTGCTAGTTTGCAGGCAATTGTTTAAGTACACAAACGAACAGGTACTCCCCACTATCACATCAGAGCTGCAACCAAGCGGAGAAGTTCACCGTCTCTGTGATCAGCTCTTGGTGCACTCAACATTCAGGTAATGTTTGCAACTTTGCTGCAGAAAAGGTCTGATTCACACTCCCAGTGGCAGCAAATCTCTTATCAGTTTCGCCTGCCCCAAATTCAATTTTGTTACATTTTTAGTAGTCCAGCATGCATTGACTTAGTGGAAGTTCAAGCCCAAGGAACAAATTCATGTGCCAACACCATGTGTCCAGAAAATACAAAAAGCCTGTGGGCTGCTTCTGCTCCATCATCACACAGCAACTCTGCCATGCACCAGAAAGAGCAAAAAACAATCCTGATACTGCATGGATTCTTTGCCACTGAATATTTCCAATAATACTTTCTCACAAAATAGGCAGGACAGAAGGTTAAGGGATGAGAAACCCAGAGCTTTATGTAGTGTTTCTTTTTCGGTTCCGGAATATTTTTTTTCTCCTGAAAGCGCAACTCTACAGATGGAATATGAGCCAGTTCTTCTGATTCCCTTTCTTGTCATTCCTCTCTCCAAACTGATTCTATGGTTCTCAGGGGGTTTCGCCAAGTATATATGCATACTTACACAATACCTTCAATGTGTGCTGCTTGTGCAAACTGCAGTTGGTGTAATGAGTCCTGAACATGCCTGTTATGTTACTGTAATGCAAGCACTAACCATGAGCTTGGTAAAAACACTGTCTTAATCCTTTGCTGAGATCCAAGTAAAGACTACTTAAACCTAACAACATAATTCAGAGGCCGACTCACACTGGTATTTTCATGTCAGTGTCCCCTGTCCATTTTTGTCTGAGAAATAGGATTTTCCCAATGACAGCCCGCAATTTCACCAATCTGTTAGAATCACCAGGAATTGAACTTGGCTCTTTTTTTTTTTTCTCTACACCTCTCCTTGTCAGAAATCTCATTTGTCAGCTGTGCAGCTTTGGTGCTCCAGCTTGCCCCAACAACATCTCACCTACTTTTTCCTCGGTATAGCTCCTCACAAAAGTGCAATTTGCAGGTGACAAAAAATAATTCTCATCTCAGAAAGTTACCCCAGAGTTCCATGCAAAAATTCATACAAAAGGTGTGATGTATATTAAGAACTTAGATGAGCCAATGCTGTTCATCATTTCTAACAGCAAAGTCAGTGCAACCCTTTGCCTGGTGAGGTGGGGGCAAATGTTATGTGGGTCCCAATTAAGATCTCTCACATCAGATACTGTAATGCCCTCACCTAATAGCTTCACAGTATTGACTCATTTTAATTGTTCCTTCATTTCCTTTTGTCTCATTTGGCTCTCTGACAGTCCGTCCCTTATCTGCTTTACTCCTGTAAAGAAAGGTATCACCATATTCTTGGAAGATAGCTCACATAGACTCTTCAGTGCTGGATGGTGCATGACTGGGTCTTTGCTTTTGTACTGGGGGCTCTCTGCTGCTTTCTGTCACCTGGGGAGACTGAAATTCAGTCCTAGTTTTCAAGTAAACTGCAGATGAAAGAGACATTGCCTGCTTTGTTGTGCTGTAACCTTAGGCTAGAGCTTTAAAATATATATGATTTTGGTCATTAAAAAAACTGTAGCTTTTTCCTGTCATTTATGTTCTCTATACTTTGTGCCTCATTAGAAACATGAGAGGAATCCAGGCACTACAACAGGATAGAAATGCCAGCCAGCAGCCAGTACATTTTGAGTGTTAAAATGCACACAGTAAAATGGTAGTTGAATGCAAAGAACAAACAGTTTTTCTCTTAGCTTCTATTATTTTCTCCATTTAAACTATAGTAGTCAGAATAAAATCACAGACTTTTCAAATGATGAAAGGAAGCCCAGTGGTA
>NW_016690201.1:1802219-1912108 GCF_001604755.1 Lepidothrix coronata | reverse complement strand
CATCTTCCTGCTTCTTTTTGTTGGCAGAGGAGAACTGGTTAAGCTGCCCTTTTTCTATTGGGAAAAGCTAAATACCCTGCTCTCCCAAGGTAAGCAGGCAGGCAGGCAGGCAGGCAGCTCCTGGTCTGTGTGGCCACACAGGGAGGGAAGGGACACTTCCTGCTTTGAACTACGTGCTGTTCCCTCAGGAAACAGTTAACTGCCGTTCTCAAGGCACAGCAGAGGGGGGTCATACCTTTGATCATCAGATACCAAGGTAACATTGACTGGTTTTCCTCTCTCTGCAGTCTGATATGTTGCTTTCCTCATTTTAAGCATCCAAAAACAAGAGAAGAAAGACAACTGCTTTCCCCAAAAGAGAAGTCTGCAAAGCACTCGTGCTTGTGTGAACTCTTTCTCTTGCTTCTTTTCACAAAAGGAGATGGCCAGCAATTAGAAGGCAGGCAGCGCTTTGGGAATAGTTCTGCTATTCTCTCTGTTTTTGGTGTTTCAGAAGTTTCTGCTCAGTTAAATTCCCACAAACAGCAGATGGATGTCCTTTCAAGTCTGCCTCTGGACCAGACTCAGTGTCATTCATGCCTGGGAATAAGAGGTGCTTTCTACTTTGCAGGTAGAAAGTAACATACTACACAGATTTTCAAGGTTAACAGAGCTCTTCAGGGACCCTGAGATTTTACTATAGAAGGTTAAACTCTGCTACACAGTGTATTACAGGCTAAGGAGGAGGATAACATTCCCTGGTGTTTCTGAGGCAGTCATTTTTCAACCCTTACTCAAGATATGGGTGGGGAGAGCTGACCCAACCCCAAAAGAGCTCCATCTTTCTCACAACTCCCTATCATTGCAAATACAAAGAAAACTCCAGCCACCTTCTTTTAAATCCCTCTAGTTCCCTGCCAGCCCAACCTGCTGCAGCATGAACACCTTTCTATCCCCTGAGCCAAGTGATTTTACAGCTGGCTGGCAGGAATGGTGCTGCACTGACCAGGATCTGCTGCTTAGCCCTGGTGTCTGCGCATCCACATGCAAAAAACTTATTTCAGTGTCTTGACTTGTATCCCCAATTTACACTTACTACAGCTTTACTTCAAAGTGCTCTTGGTCCTGTCACAACCTACTCATTTGTATCTCATGTTTAACTGCACGACTACACAGAGTTCCTAAGCAATAATCAGCATACACCCCTTTTTTTTTTTTTGGTGCAATTTTCTTTCTTTAATTTTTTTTTTTTTAAAGTAGACATTACCCGAGCTGCTCCCAGTAGTTAAACCTGTCTCTGATTAAAATGTCATGCTCTGGTACATGCTGTTTGTGTTCAGCCCCTGGGATCCATCCACAAAGTCAATCAATACATCGTGCAGAACACAGATTACAAGAGGTGCCACCCAGCCACCTTTGTGCCTGCAGTTGCTCTCTCTCTCTGGCAGCTCTCCCAGCAGCCCTGCAGACGGCAGACGCAGCACAAGGGAGAGCAAAAGTAGTTTATTGGCAGAGATGCACACTGTAACACAAATTGCAGGCAGCTGCCTTAACACATCCTGACAAGGAAGCTCTGATTGGGCTTGACACCTACATGATATACAACTCTCCAACTATACAGGTCCTGAGGGAGCGCAGCAGAGGCCTGCTGCCCGGGAGAGATGCAGGTTAACATGCCAGGAGTTAGCCAGCACTGCTGCTCCCTTGTTAATATAAACAGCGGCAACTTGCCTTAAAGAAGGAAGCACAAAGTGACCTTCACCGCCTGGCAGTCAGCAGTCTTAAATCCAGCAACAAACACAACACAATACCTTACACGTCTCAGAATGGTTTTTAAAGAGAGCTAGAACATAATAGCTGCCTCCCCCACTGTATCTCAATTCACCCTTCGACTTTGGCTATTATGTGTTTTCTTGCTAAAGCTTCTGTGGCAATTTCCCCAGCTGCCTGATGCCTGAGGGCTGTGTCAGCTGCACAGCGAGTGCCTCCGAGGCACAGGCATGCTGTGAACTAACACTGCAGGATGGGGCACACAGCAGCCCCCCTTGCACGTACGTGTGCCCACTGCCCAGCTGAATGCATTTGCTTCCTGAGGTTGCCAAGTGCTACTGAGCCAAACAGCTCCTCAAACTGTTACTCTCCTAAAAGAGCAGCCAAGTTCAACACGAGGGAGCTACCCTGCAGATCAAGCAGAAAGATGCTGGCGACTTCAGCGAGGCAAGGATTATAACAGAGCAGGTGGCACTTGTAGGAGTACATGCCTGGCTAAAGCAGCCTGCCAGCTTGCAGAGCTGCTCACCAAGCATCTCCACGAAGGAGTGAAGCAATCCTGGATGAATAACCTCCCACCGAACTGTCAGACAGTGACTCACTTTCCTGAAACCAAAAGGCTTTATAAAGGAAGTGCTTGAATTTTAGTTACCTGTTTATTAAAAGTGGTTTGAGCCCTGGTGAGTGATTTCAGGAGGTTTCAGGTGGTTGCAGCACCCAAAGGTGTTCTGGACCTTGGCATTGCTTCCCGCCCCTCTTCTGACATCCAGTATTTCCTCTGTAATGGTTGCCTGTATCCTATCAGCTGGTTTTCATCTTTGTCTCCTAGCACTCATGATGTAAGAAAACATATTCATAGGTTGTGACATTCTTCTCCAAACTGCCAACTGCTGACCCATCCCTGCTCCTCCACAATTTTTTTGGATGAGACCAGACTTCCCATAATGACACAAAACAGCTTTATCAGCTGATATCAGGCTTCTCAAGCAATAGATACTGATTTTTTTTCTTAAGCTGTAAATCTACAGTGCCCAATGTGTGACAGTGACATATATTTTAATATTGTGCTAATATTGCACTAACTCTCAGAACTACTCCCCCATCTTGGACAATGTGCAGTTGGCTGGTGACAAGTATCACATTAGGAACCTCGACCACTGCAGCAGACTGCAAAGCTCTGCTCTGACCACATCTCCTCAGAGGAGCCTGGCCTTTGTCCACCACAGAAAATCACAGCATCTCCACACTGTGATCCAGCTGACAGAACAGCTTCCTGCAGGGAGATACCTTAATCGTGCTTTTCAAGTTCAGCCTGACAGCTGGTAACACACACAGGCCCACTTGGCATTCACCTTCCACTTAGCACCATGAAAAACCTGCCATTTGACACAGATGACAGGTACCACCAGCATGAGCCATCAGCTGAACAGTATTTTTATTCCAAGTTACCCAACACACAGTACTTTATGAAAAGTCTCTGATTTAGGTCTATATACATATACAGAAAAGTGTTTCAGCCAAGTACCGTGTTGGGTTTTTGTTTAGTTTAATTTTGGGTTTTGGATGAATGGATGGAAAAGGGATAGACAGGCTCATGCAAAAAGAGTATTAGGAAGCTGTCAGCTTCCCTTCACTGTGATTCATGTGGTCCTGAGACACAAGGTAAAATCTTATGTTGAAGAGTAATACAGCAAACCAAGATGTGCTGTACAAAGTCATTTACTTTTGCTCTTCTATTGCTTCTCAAGTGACAGTCACTTAATAAAGAAAATTTTTGGGAGTTCTATGAACAAATGCACTAAATGTACAATTACATTCATTTTATTTCCAGTCGCATCACATCCGTGCCATTGCTCTTAAGGCCTCTCATCACAATGGGACCAAGCATCTTCAGGTATGTGCTAATATGTTATCATTGGCTCCCTGCTAAATAAATTATGCATAGGAAGGCAGCTTTTGAGTCAGATTCTGTGTTAACAGTCATTCAGCTTTAGAAGAGGAAATTCCATTAACTAAAACATATTTCAAGGTAAAGCTCAGGTTGAAAAAATATAAATTATTTTGATGGTCAGTTGGTCAGGTTTGAAGTACATTTTTAAATAAAAGGAAGGGTACCTCTTAATCTTAATCTTCTTGTTTATCAATCACCAGAAAGAATTAATGCATGACCAAAAAGAACTTGTTTGGCCTTAACACCATAGTTTGCCATAGTTAATATTTTGTAACGCATCCTGAAGAAACCACCTGGGGTATCTGGGATACATACTTTGAAAGAAGGAACTCCCTGCAGCCTCATTACATGTTTTAAATCCTGCTTTTCAATTGAGAACATTTAAACAGGATTTTACCTAGCTGAAAGAGCAAATTTAATTCAGCTACTGAAGACTTATGTCCTTAGAATTTTGAAGTTCTCCACTATACTATGAAACATCCAAATAAATCACGGTGGAGAACCATATTGTTGTTGTTTGGGGGTTTTTTTCCTCCAAAATGTGCAAACACAAACACCAAACATTCCCTTGCCCCTTAACAAAAGACAAAGAGGAACAAAACCCCTGACTTTGCCCCTGTGGAAATGGAGGAGAGCCCAGCTGTGCTCCACATGGGGAGCTGCATGTCAGCTGCGTGGCTGGGAGGCTGTGCATCTTTATGTCACACCTTGCTCTGCCCTGGGCCTTCTGGGTGGCCAGGGACACACACTTGTCACTCAGAACAGCGTGGGAGTCAATGTCCCTTACCAGAGAAGCAACTTTTGATCAGTTCACAAAGAGCCTCTGTTTCAGCACACGTAAAACAAGAGTTCATATTGCTGCTGGGCTGGTAGGCCCCGCGAGGCCAAACTCTTCAAAAAGCCTGAAGTACTTCCTTTCTAACACAGGAAGAGCCGTGTTCCAGCAGGATTTGCCTTTTCGGGGCCAGCACGCTGTGCTCAATGAGCCCAGCTGCCACCTACCACTGCTTGAGCGCAGGGCTAAGCCTGTGCTTTCTCCTGTGCCTGGACTTGCCTTCTGCCAGGGAATACGGGGAAAGTTGCAATCTCGGGCTGACGCTGAAAGGTTACGGAGTTGTCATTGCTCCAAACCAACTCTTGCCCCATCTGCTTCCCTAGCATCTGTTCCCATAGCAGTTCCTGACTCCCCGCAGTGAAGGAAATTGGTCTGCTGCACACTGTCAGTACGGAAAGGATAGGAAAGGAGGAAGCAAAACTGGCGCTGTACCAAGCTCATAAGTATTGTCAGGCCTGTTGAACAAATCTGTTCTGCACAGGGCACAAATCACTGGCAATGATGAAATTTTTACCTACCTCAGAGATCCCTATGGAAGTGCCAAGCATGAGTTTCACTTTTCTGCCTCCTGGACAGACAGGGTAGCAGTGATACACGACTGCACTGGGAGGAATAGTCACCTAAAGTCATTTGTGAATACAGTAATATGTGACTTACTACAGAGCCTGAGACATTTTGATTAGGTCTAATAACCTCACACCTTAACAGATGCCATAAGTATTTCTATAGGGAAAAAGAGCAGAAATGGGATGTACATGAACAGCAATAAAGGGCAGGGAAATGTAAGAAGAAGCAACTAATTTATTAGTAATTGATATTAAGGAAATACAGAATAATTTGAAATACAAAATTAAACAATTCGATTGCAGTCAGGAGCCAGTTTGTGTTTTAAAAAGGTATGTGAACTTACAAATACAGACATAGATAATAGTGTCAAGATTGCCCAATAAAAATGACAAGAAAGGGCAAAACAAAACCAAGGTTCGATTTTGCTCACCAGAGCAACTATAATGTCCTGGCACTCAGTAGCAAACTGTGGTGACTGGGCTCCTAGTCGATGCTTTTGTAATGCCAGGGGATCAACTGTGATGTTCTGAGCACTAGGCAGCAGCAGCAGACAGTTCAAACATCTGAACAAACCCTTCTTTCTTCCAAGTCTGCTAAAGGTCTGGACCTGTAATACCCTAAATTGTCATTAAATAATTTAGTCTTTCCTTTCAATTCTCAACCACGAGAACAGGTACCGCATTTAATTAGTGTCTCAATTATCATTTAAATGTTTGCTCATCAAGTTCAATAAAGATCAAGCGGCTGAATTTTGAGACAAGTGGCTGTGTCATCAGTGATCTCCCAAGGGGTGACTTATTTAAAGGTTAGAAATTCATGCAGAGAGTTCTAAAAAAGCATTTAATCGGTATAAATTCTTTTGGCTGCAGACCCTGCCCCTGTGAGCAAGTGTCCAGTTCATCTGACCTTAATGGATTAGGATGTATTTCATGTGTCACAGGAACAGACTGGTCCTAAGCTGCACTCACAAGCTTCTGAGAGGTCATATCTCTCTAAAAATATTTTCTATCAAGCAATTATACTGTAGAAAATTAGCAAGTGATTCACTAAAATAACCTAGCTACACCAGCTGCTGAAATAAAGAGATAGAAAGGTGTGCAGCTGCAACTTCAAGGAGGTGTTCTACTGGCTAGAAATCTGTTTCTCAAAAGAAAGAGTCTTAGATTTGCTTGATCTCCTTCCAACCACCAGTCATCAGCCTATTCCATGAAATGTTTGTCTCTAATCACTGGAAGGAAAGGAAGACAACAATGAAAATTCCCCAAACTTATCACACCTTTTTGAATGAAGATGCATCATCTTTGCTTCTATCTCTGGGCCGCCTACAAAGTCTGGTACTTGCAGAAATGCACAAATTTTCTTTCAGCTTAGGTATTTGCAGCAGCATTGGAGATGAAGAGAGCAGAGTTCTTGAATTTCACAAGAGTTCTTGAATTTCACAAGCAAGATACATAAGGAATTCTTACTGCAAAGCAGGCACATTATTTGTAAACCAAATGTTTCTCTTTTTCAAAATCCTGCTGGCCTCTAGTTGCCCCAGGCATTCCCTCAGAGCTCCAGCTAAAGACAGGACTTCCCAAGCTACCTCTTATCTTATTCTAGCCTACTGCTTTCCAAGGCAGAGTATCAACTGTTAAGCAGACCCTTGCCCTCAGTTCCTACATACAGGTATTACCCTACTGTTGGCTAAATCAAGAGGCACATCACCAAAACAGTCATACAAATAGACAGTCTTGATTAGTGCCTCAGAAGCCTCATATTTAATGTTTGTTACTCAGTGATTTGCAAGGTATGTATTGCCTCAGGTTTCAAACCATTGGCAAAATGGCAGAAACATTCAGCAATGCTGAATCAGGAAACATCCATTGCTAGAAACTCACCAACAATCTCCCATCAACAACTATGCTGAGGTATGCCAGCAAGCAGACCAGTTCTGAACTTATCCATTGTCTCATAACACCTTGCATTATCTAAGTAAGGTATTTTGGTTTTGGAGTTTTTGTCCAAAGCCAAAAATCAGATGTCATATGGCATTTATAGCCAAATGTCTCAGAGAAACCCAAGCAAACCATAACAATTCAATTTTTTTTTGTTCATCAGATATGTAATCCTACGAAGCAAAAAAACCTAATTTCACCAAGGCCATCAATGCATGATTCAGATTTACTACAAGAGTTTTAGTCCAAGCCTTGTGGACAGAGTTCTAAATCAACTGTTTCATTAAACTATTCAGCTGCTGAACTAGTCAATCCACAGTTCCCACTCACCATTTCACATTTATTTACTACCACAAGCTTTACCTGTTTTAAGCAGAGATTTGTTTAGCTGTCTGCAACCAATTATATTTATTGCAAGCTTCTGTCACAGGCTTTTTCCTCAGAATTTTGCCAATTACAAAAGAGGCTTAAAGATCGGCAAACTCCAAACTAATATGGCTAAGATTACAATTCGTGCTAACGACATTGAACTAAAACAGCTTGGCACCAACTGCAACGATGATATGAAATAGGGCTACACAAATAATTGATTTCTCAGATTGGTTGTTAACTTAACGAAAAATATTTTTCCCCTAATTAGAAGGATTGTACCTTTGTCTTTAAAAACCCCAACGAATTAAGACAAGTAAGTTAGTTTTGCTGGTGCTGAAATAAACTGCTGTTTCCATGTTGATGATTTTAACCCATACAATGCAATTGAAATGCCACAAGTATTATTCACCAAAGAAAGGACAGTTTTGTTACCCCAGTGCTTTGTTGCATTGTCTGCTCTAATTTCTAGGACACTCTGGGATCAATAACCTCTGAACCAGATGAAGGGCTGTAAGGTGCTGGGCTATGGCACACCTCCAGCTCAGGCAATTACCAGCTGGCATAGGTGTGTACAAGGGAGGAGAGAAAGATTTTCCAAGGTGAAAAGGATTTTACATCAAGGATTTTACAAACTTCTCACAGAGAAGTCTGCACCTCTAACTCTTTTATTTGGTGTTGGTTTGTTCAGTGATTTAAGAGTTATAGATCCATGAGTCAGTTCCCAAACATTTCAGGTCGAGGTTATCATTGAATCATAGCCTTTGTGAAATGCCCTGTCTCACTTTTCATGCAGCATTTTTCTTTCCTACTGTTGTTTGTATTGTTGCCTGAGCACTGCAAGCAAGCCTCTCAATACAAGAACAGTGTAACTTTCCCACCTCTCACTGCATAGAAATAATTTTGCCTTCCTTCATCACCATACTCAGTGCATTAACATAGAGCTCATTCAAGACTGACAGTTTCTTATTTCTAAGCAGGAAGTATTGCAGAGATGGTGGAAATGTACAGTGCTGTAGCCAGGAGAGAAGAAATATAGGCAGTACAAGCTAACCCCTGCTAGACAAATATTTGGGCATCACAATCCCTAATGTTGTCTTAGATGGCGTTTGAAAATTAAATAAAATAATTGTGGGAAGAAAACAGGGTGACACATTCTTTCCATCTTCCCAGTGCTACCGTTTACCCCTCAGCCTACCACTTAAAAATGTTCTTACCTAAGCAGAAATGCTACAAAGAAACTTCCCAAAGCCAAAACCAATCTGCAGCCTGAGGCAGGGCAGAAAGGGAGTAAGTACCCTGTTTGGCTGCAGCCTGGCTCCTGTGCCTCCTGAAAAGCTTTGTACACAGGGTGCTTTTGCTTTGCATCTGGGTAATTAAGCCTGTTACCTCCTAGTAATAATGCAGGAGTAGGTATGCAGGCTATCCAACACCTCTTTAGCAAGAGAACGGGCTTATCTCTGCTGCATTTGCTCTAAGGGCAGGCTACACCGGTTGTAGCCAGGAATAGGTATTTCCATCTCATGTTGGCATCCCCGGTGAGGCATTTTTCGCAGTTCAGGGGTCAAGCCTTAAACATACCTTCCAGAAGGAAGATAATAAACAGTGCAACATCCACATCTTCAACACTCTGTAATTCAACTGCTGTATGAATATGTGTGTTTAGGGGCTGAACCCACCGTCAGGAAGACTGAGTTCCTATGAGACTGCCAATACAGCATACAGACATTTTGGGATAACAGGTATCAAGCTCCCAAAGGAAAAGGCAAAGTGCAGACATGCCAGCCCACCTGTTCATTCAAAACTGCTTTTGAACAGAAAGCTGACTGCCACAAAAATCTCACTCTAAATCAGGAGAAAAATAATTATTAGACACACATATTAAGGGTGAATACTAATCTCTTGCTGAATGCATCCTCCCTGTCGCTGTTGTTCTGCAGTACTGAAATTTCTTTGGTCCTCTCTCTTTTATAGGTGAATGTCTTACTGATGAAGACCTCTAAGACCAGCAGATTTCCTTCGGTAGAGCTCAAAATATTTGATCAAATGAGACTGGTTTCAGTATTCTTATTTTACGTGTAAGAAAACAGAGGTAGAAGGAAGTGATCTCTCAGCAAATCAGCAGCAAACTTGAAAGAGGGCTCAGAGTCACTCAGCTCTGCCTCAGCACTTCAAGGAGGCCAACCCAGCACTGCCTCAGCCCCCAGGCTGGAAAAAGACACCTCTGTCTGTCCATCCATCCATCTGCCCCGGGGCATCTGCTGGGCAGGGACCACCCCATGGGCTACAGTGGAGTCTCTTTAAAGGCTCCCATCAACCTTACCTATCATCAGGAGCCCACAGTTGAAAAAACTAAATATTAGTCCTTGGAAGCAATATCTTTTAAAGGGTAGAGAGAACAGATGTCCATGTGTTACAGTTCTAATATAAATATCAAGTCCATTGCTTCTGTTGCCAGGCATTCTGGTTGTGACTTCAGTTTTCCCACAAAGAGAGCGCAGAAGCAAAGCACAGATGGGGAAATATTAGTTAAACCACCAAAAAAAAAAAAAGATATTGCTGTTTTTCTGCAAAAGGAAACAACATTTTTAGAAAACACAAATGTAGTTCCAAGCTAAGTGGTTAATATTTTTTTAAAATTCAAATGGAGTGGCAGATCAAATTTGTAATTAGGATTTTAAAGGATGCAAAGTCAAGACAGCAATCCTTCTGGCTTCTGCTATGGGAATTGCTTTTTAGAAAAATCAATATATATATTTATATTCATGAAATCTGAGGTAAATCCTAGAATAGGAGTTGAATCCATTCCTGCTTCTCTAGAAAAATTTTTCACATGGAGGAAACCCTCTGATGAAATTTAAAAATCAAAAAAATATTGATTTTTTTTTAACCCCTTCCAAGAAATGACAACTATTTTCCAAAAGCACTCAAGAGCAAAAATATGATTTTTCTGGGTACTTTTTTTAAACTTACCCTTTTTTTTTTTCACATGAGGGTAACTTTTCTCGAATTTTCAGTCTTCAAGATGATCTATGCACTGTTAGAAGTCTTCTGAAAATATACACAGTTACATAGAAAATTTTAAAGGTGCACCCCACAGTGTTAGTCAGAATAAAAATCTTCTCTAGTCTGAAGAAAAACACTAGATGGTCATAACCAAAGAGTAAACCATAGGAGGGACTGAGAGACACATTCTAAAGGAAAAAAATGGGGCAAGGAGCAACACGTTGGGAAAGAAGCAGCTTTGATAAGTATAACCAAGACAGTTGTTTTTTACATGCTACTTATTTGCAGCCTCCAGACCTTCATGTTCTGCTGCTTGTACATGGAAAAAGTATGTTTTACAGTTTCTGTTACCCTATGACCTTCACCTCACAGGACAACAAATTCCCAGCAAAACAAAGGAATTTTGAAGTTACAAGACTGCAGCCCCAAAAAACGAGTGGAATCAGCAAACCCAGCAATCAAAGAAATGGCTAGCAGTGTAAGTAGAAAAAGAAAATTAAAAGTTAGGACCTAAAAAGGAAAATTAGCATCAGCAGATGTGTCCGAATATGGAAGAACTTTGTCAGTATTTGTCAACAGGAGGCAGTGAATGCAAACTGGAATACAGGAGATTACACTCGAACAGAAAAAATAAAATTGCTTTACAGTGAGTCAAACACTGGAACATGTTGCCCAGAGGAGTTGTGGAGTCTCACTTCTTAGAGTCCCAGTCCTGAACAACCTTCTCTAGCTGACCCTGCCTGAGCAGGGGAGGGGACTAAATGGTCTCCAGAGGAACTTTCCAACCTTAACCTTTCTCTGTGTGAATTTGTTTAATGGGTAAAATCACATCCCTGAGGCAGCCCTGTTGCAGGCTGCCTGCCTTAGTCCAGTGACTCTGGTCCAAACAATAGACACCTACTGCTTCCAAAGCTCATTTGAACTGCACTGACTCTACCTCATCCCTTGAGAAAGCAGCGAAAGAAAGTAACTTTTTTCTCTCAGATTGTTTAGTAAGGTCCTAGGCTGACTGCCAAACTCTTTAATTTCTTTTCAGAAAGTGAATCAAACAGATTTGTAACTCTAACCCTTCCCAAGTCTGGGGCAACAAGCTGTCATCAATGTGACGAGTAGGTTTACGTCACTGGTCACTAAGTCTTTGTCCACTCTGTGAGATTGCTCAGAAGGTGATTTAGTATAACAAAACAAGACTATGTTAAAGGCTTTTCACATCACTCTTTAAAAACTCGGCTGGGGCTAAAATAGATCACAGGAGTCAAGCAGTAATTACTGTCTTTTTCTGCTGAGTTGAGCTAGTTTTGGATCACTGACCAACTTATCATGTTTTCCTTTCACAATAAAAAAAAAAGAAACACGAAATGAAAGGAATCAGTCTACAGGTGAAGATAGATTCCGTAAGCTAAGTTTGTTTGACTGTCAAAGATCAGACACTTGCAGCACATTTTATATGTAGATTTGCTTCAAAACCTGCCCTCTATCTCAACATGTGTCTGATAACCTAGAGAAATCAACTGATAACACTGACTGTCTCAGTGGGGAAAAAAACCAATGAAAAGAAAACAAAATGTACCTCTTCTAATAACTAAATATCAAAGCCTACAAAGTCACACAAGTTGTCTCTTGTCAGATGTCCAGCAGAGAAAATTTTGTTTCTTTTTCTGAAAAATAGCTTAATGAATGTGATTTCAAAATATATACTAATGCTCTTCTTGCAAGTTTATTTCCCAGTATGAATCACCAGCAGAAAGGCAGCTTGAGAGATTTTAAGGGTAGGAGCTGAAGGCAATGTACTTGCGAATGGGAGGAGTAGAAATCAAAGCCTTTGCCCTCTGCTTCATGGCTTGATTGACCTGGCAATTACACAGGCCATTGCCCTGAGCTGCTGCAAACTTTCTTCCACAGCACTGAGTCTTATTTTATAAGGGTTTACATTCCTGATCAGACTTTTTTTTTTTTTTCAATAAGCACCTCTTTTCATCAAGCAATGCCTGACATATAAAGAGTGGGGTAGAAGCAAGGAAAGAGAAATTATGTAGGAGCAAATTATAAGTGTCCAAGAGCAAATTGACAGTGTTTGTTCAGGTGGAAGAAAATCATATTAAACACTTATTGTGTTCCAGAACATCACAGGGTGACACATTGCTGTGTTTTATCAAGGTATTGCATCCTTTTTCAAACCAAACCCATTGACTTTCCATTGTTCAGAGACTCAACAGCCATATGAAGGCCATTAGTTTGGATTTAAAAGCCAGTGAATCATTTCTGCTCGCTCTGTACATAGTCTGGTCTTGCCCTTTAAGCTACAACTTCTGTACAGAAATTGGAGGTCACATATTCAAATGACTGTGCTGCAAGTGAAAAAAAGATACACAGCTGCTTTAGCAGCCCAGGTATTGAAAATGAGGAGTATAGAAATATATTTTTATTCCACTTGTGTCGCTAAGGGAAAAAAATGTTTCTGAGATTCTCCAGTAAGATTTTGCTACAAAAATATTCCAACGTTCTGCAACTGACTACAAAGGAACACACATTTATTAGTCAATCATACTCCTTCACAGCCAAAATGAGTACCAAAGACTGATGTGCTTATCGACAAATGAAACAACAGCAGCATCAAGAATAGATAACTTTCATTTTCCCTTGTGGTCCATTTTGAAGTAATTAGACGCTTATGCTTTCTAATGGTACCCACAATCTGTTTGCTGCTCTTGCATGCTTTGACAGCTTGGGATAGGCAGAGTTGAAATTTTTTCCTCATTGAGGAACATTTTAACTTCAGTGAATGAGATGCAAACTCTTATTTTAAAGAATAGAGAAGAATTCAAATTCTGCTCGCAGGCAGTAGAAAAATTACATACTGTACTTTCCCAGTTCCACTGAGAAGTGAGGAAAGATGCTTCTCCTTTCTAACAAAGTGAAGGAAATTGCTTTGGGCAGGCCACTGGCTAGACCAGGGCTCTCTGTGTCCTGATTAACCACTGGTGCATCAGTCTGGACATCATTTTAGAGGCCAGAGCCAGGGGTGTGAGTGTGTCCTGCTACAAGGTGCCAGGCAGCCTCTCCAGCCTCCGGTGGCCACAGGACTCACAGCACTGGTGAGGGCATGGAAGGGCTTAACTGCAGATAGGGCTTAACTTATAGACCCTTATGTCTCTCCTCTCTATATTCAGTCTACTGTGATAACCATCACACAAGGCAAGCAAGAAGGGCAGGAATGGGGATCAGTTGTCATCCTTGTTTAAAACAAAACCACAACACACATGTCCCAAGCCAGTCCCAAAACAGTACCTACTGATTCAAAGGTTGTGACAGTCAGCCCATGCCCGAGAAGGCTGTAGACTGGCAGGGACATAAGGATGAGCATGCAGCTCCTGAGAGCTCCAGAGACCCCCTGACCTTCAGCTTCAGTCTCTCTGGCTCAGCTGCCCTCATGCCCAGCCACAACTGCAGCAGCAGCTGTCTGGCACAGCAGCATCAGTCTTTGCGACACACCTCTCCTTGTACTTTTTTATTCATAACTATGTCCTGGAGTTAGCTTCTTGAAATCACCTGGATGGTTAGTCACCATCAGTGGAAAAGCAGAGGAAGAGCTATCCTCAGAAAAATGGAAGACAACATGCTAGGTAGCTGTTGGTCACATTTACCACTAAAAGATTGACCACCTTTTAATGCTTCCCGACACAAGGGAGGGGCAATCCTGCCAGGTCTGAGTGGCAATGACAAGAATTAATTTCTACGACCACCTGCCTTTTCTCCCTACCCTGGCTCCCTGCTCCCTCCAGTCCACCTCTGTCTTCAGGCCCAAGGACACTCTTTTGGCTTGGCCAAGCCCCTGGTGCCCTGCTGTCCCAGCCAGGCTCCCTGGGCCTCCTGTTAGAATCCACTGCTGTCCTCAGCTCAGGACTCCCCTCACACTCGGGCAGCCCTGCTCCTCCTGCACCCTCAGAGCAAGGTCACCACTGCTTTCCCTGCTTTCCACCAGGCCACTGCACCAGGAGCAGACCATCAGTGAAAAGGAGACAGCTGCTGTTACACGTACTGCTTTGAGAAGCCCACCCCTTCCTCTCTAGGATCATCCTACCTCGGTGTGGATGAGTTATTCATCTACTGAAATGGGCAGCCTACCTGTGGAAAAATACTTTTTGCTTTGCTGTTGCATGAGCCACCACTGATACAGCTCTCAGCACAGGGCTTTGTTCTACTTCCAAAATATTCCCAACTGTCTGTCATTTCACGCTCTCCTGCCTTCACCTTCCTCATCCTCCCTGTTATTTCTTTTGCATTTGACACCTTGTCTTCTTCCTCTACAAAGAAGTACAGCCAAATTGCATAAGCCTGTTGCATAAATCCCAATTGCAAACCCCAAGATGCCTGTCATGATGCCTTGTTTCTGGTATTCTCTTCCCTCAACACCCCTCCATCCGCCCCCGACCCCCTGATGTTCTCTAGCTCTCTAAATCTTCAGACAAGAGCTATCTTACTATCATTTTCCCCCTGATGTAATGCCAAAGGCCAACTACTTCGCCAGGTTATTAATGGCAATTATTACAATTACAAATTCAAGAAGAATTATTTTGCAACTAAATTAAACATCTAAAGTAAGGGCAAGTACATGTGATGAATACCCAAGAGCTGTCAAATCTCTGCAATTAGTACTCTGTTCAGAGCAAAAGGAAAAGCCTCTGAAGCAGCACTGAATTACAGATCTTTGTGTTCTTTTATTACAATTTTTCACTGTGGAATTAGAGAGAATATATATCACACAAGAACGATCACTTTCAAGGCTCCTGTGCGCATTCACTACCTAAAATCTGAAACTCAAAAACCTTATTGAATGTTTACCAACACCACTAGAAAACAACAGTCTTCATTTCCATTGTAGTCAATTTGTGTAAAAAATCAAAGCAATAAAAACAAACAACTCTGCTGCAATCAAACCTACTTTATTTTTTCCATTGTCTGTTCCCTTCACCATGTTTAAAGCAGGAACAAAAGGCTTTCAGATAGGGCTTCAGTATGCATGCCCAATCATGAAAGACAACTAATTCTTTTATCAGCAATGTATTGATGAGTAGACAATGCTACTATTTTATTTCCCCTGCTGAGATGGAGATAAAGCAGTGCATCCATCAGAACTCCATACAACCTCTAAACTGACCAGGCAGTGGGATCAAAAGAAAAAACAGACATGACTCTCCATCTTAAGACATTTGTTCAAAGCCACACTTTTTCCTTCCTCCACAGAGGACTTTGTAAAAACGTTTCAGAGGCTGCTGAAGATGCAGCATGACAAACAAACTGAGTAACAAGAAAGCTCCATGAGCGAAGTCATTCATGCTAAGCAACCTTTACTCCCCTGTTTGACAGTAAAGGATGTGGAGCTGCACCAGATGGGATAGAAATTTCCCCCCTGGGATCAGAGACATTTGTTCATCAGACATTTGTGCCAGCACAGAGGAAGCTGTGCCAGGAGAAGACATCATGAGCATTTGATTCTAGCTGCATAGCTTGTCTCTAGTGCAGGCAGCATTTCTTTACCCTCCTGTAAGTGCTGTTTCAGCAGCGCTGTAAGGACTTGCAAATTAGACAAATAGTTCCTGCTAAAAGTTGCCTTAATTTTCACCTACATCTTTCTGAGCTAGAATCTCAAGCATCGAAAGAACTTTTAATGGTAGTAGCTGGGAGCTCAGTTTTTAAGTGTCATCCTTGTTATTGACCTTTCTATATAAACAGTGGAATCATAGAATATCTCGGGTTGGAAGGGACCCATAAAGACCACTGAATCCAACTACATTTGATATATCCATTGGACAGATTCAGGTCAATCAGGTGATTGGAATACAAAGAGTTAGGCATACAATAAAATAAACCATCTAAATGATTTTCAGTCTGCAGGGAACACCTCTGGCTAGACAGAGTTGGCTGGAGTTGGGAAACTCACATGGCAGGAAGAAAATAAACAAGTGTATTCAATTAAGAGCAATCCTAAAAGCATAGCTTCTATAATTAAGGTATTATAAAGGAAACCCAAATTCTTCAGAGATATAAGAAATACTTAGAATTCCAGTGTTGTTTGTCTGCCAGTCAATTCTCAGTAGAGAATTTTCCTGTCAGCCAAGTTTAAAGGCCTGGGCTCCAGACAAATTGACTGCTCATAAAAAGAAAATCCATTACATCAGAACTTTTCGCTGTATGCTGAGCTTTGACAGGCTGGAGAATGATGTCCCCCACAGAGTCAAACCATGTGTAAGAACAAAGCCCATATGGCTGTGTTGCATTGTTCTTCTTTCTCTCATCTCTCTCAACAGATAATTTCCAAGCTTAAATTTGCTAAGATCCTTAAACAGAAAGAAATCCTGCAAAAATTGCCATCTCCAGCCTTACTGAAGTTCCTCAAAGAGCAAATTGATACTTGGACTCAAAAGACTTCTTTCAAGTCATAGCTTTTTAAAGAAAACATGGCTTTCTGTAAAAATTACTGTACTCCATCTCCTACTTTTCACCTGGTCATTATTCAGGCTGTAGGCTTGTTAGCATGAGGACTTCCTACAGGCTTTTATAGCCTGCTAAAACTCCCAATATGCATTATGGCCTTCACACATTAGAGCTGCACAATACTATTAATAACAGAAAATGGAAGGGAAATTTACTGACAAATTACTATAATTGAATACACACAATCCACTAACACTGTTTTAAGAGAAAAATACATTACATATAAGAAAGAAATATAATTTTGTGTTATAAGAAGGGACTGAAGTCAGCAAGGCAGAGATAACAACACCTATTAATTATATCTATTCCAGACAGACTCCTTCCTGGCTTGTTTTTAACTTTCATTAATGTGGACTCCACAGCTATGCCACTGTATGCCACTTTCACTGAGGCTTTGCTGCCTTTATCATTAGCAAGCTTTACCAAAGTCCTGAACCTCCTGTGTTGCAGTATATGCTGTGCACCAAGGACATGAAGGAAAAAAGTAAAATTCCTTTATATGGCAATATCCTTTTAGGTATTTGAAGGCTACTATTACACGAATCTCTCTGATTGATCTTTCTCTTTCTGAAAGTGTGATGTTCAGATCTGTATATAGCACTTATGTTGCAGAGTAATTTGAGATATGAGCTAACAGCAAACATCTTTATAGATAATACTTCCAGTTACACTATTGACTATTACATCTTTGTTACAATTAGTGCAAGCGAAGACACAACAGATCAGTGTAGCTGGAAATCAGATCCTGTGGTATAAATTAAATTTAAAAGCTCTTAGCCTCACACTTTAAAAGGACTCTCAGTATTACAGTAAAATGATTCATTAATGCTATCTCTTTGTGTTGGAGAGAGATAACTTCCAACAGTAAAGACTTCCCAAATTTTTTGCCACTGATTGTCACACTGTTGGGATGGAATTATAAGATGTACATCTGATTTTTTTATACTGTGTTCAGCAACTATTATGAAAGGAAAATCCATGTCTTCAAGGATGTTTCTGATCAAACACATCCCCAGAGGTCTCCAAGAATCATGACCATTGCTTATTTGGCATCTTCACCTTCAGAAAATGAGGTGGGAGAGAGAAGCAGCCACAGAGCTGTTAAGCTAACTGGATTCTCTTACAACACCACAACACAGTATTAGCAGGAGGCACAGCAATTGAACTGTGGATAACCAAACTATCCAGGTATCACAGACCAGAAAGAATGAATCACAAAAAATGGACACAAAGCAAAACAGATCCAGCTTCTCAGCAAAAGACCAGGAGGTGTAAAAAATATCAAAACTACTTCTATAAAGAACGATGAAAGTATTTCTGTTAATCTATTCCCAACCACCAACCCCCTAGTTACAGCTTTCTCAGGTTTCTTGGAGAATTGGCTACTGAAATCAAACAGATGACACAGTTTCACACTGATTACAGTGGCACAGTGTGCCAGTTTCCCTCTGTCCCTTCACTGACGTGCCCAGGAACTGTCATCTCTTGGAATTTAAAGCCAAGGGTCACTCACATAGTGGAATGCACTTCATGTCTTTCAAAACATCATTAGGACATAATCACTCATCATTTCCAAATAAATCAATCATACCTCCAAGGCTGAAGACTTAATGCTATACTTTATGCCTAACCATCTCCCTCTAAAATAGACTCTCTCTCCAAGAAACTGTCTGCGGGAGGAATATATATCTATGTCAGACCAGCTTCCAAGTAGCACTGAGTTCATTAATTCCTGTTAAATTTTCCTTTATACTTTTCATAAGTGTTTCTCCACTCCTTGCCTTTGCTCAAATTCACTAGACAGATTACCATGACCCAAAGCTTTACCATAGAACCCCTGGAATCATTATGAGAATATGTATTGACTTTTCACTTTGGAGCAGAGGCATGGCTTTTTGTTTCTTGTTTTTTATGTTTGTTTCCATCATTCATCTCATCTGGGAACAGGAGAATAATTTAATGTCTACCTACAAATTCTAAAAAATCTGTGAATAATTCATGCACTGGAGGAGACCAAATTACCACCCACCTGCACCTGTGGATGTCAAGGGATTAATAATCATTAATAAGCTCCACGTTCTCTTAAACTGCACTACTGTAGCACCAAATAATACATTCGATCAGCATCACTGTCAACTTTGGAAAGCAAAACAGATGCATCACTGGAAGGCAAATGTTCTTTTCTAGATTAAAGAAAATTCATGAGAAGGGCACACTGTGGATCTCCTCACCCCAGACTTTGAGGTCAGCAACTCATTTCACAGGAGAAGAGCAGCATGCACTTATCTCACAGCTTCAACCTGGGAGTCCATCTTTGCATTAGGGGAAAAAAACAGATGAAAAATACAACTCCCATGTCATGGAGTGTAAAAGGAAATCAGCATTTTCTTATTTTGTTACCAGTCAGTGAAACAGGTCTGTCTGACCCCCTTCCACACACACTGAGCTGTTCAGCTTGAGAAAGTACCAGCTCCTGCTGCTAGATCAGACCAATTTCCTCCCGCCTGTTTTGTAGGCAAAGAGAAAAAATTTGTATCCTAGCAGCCCTCTCGCTCCAAGAATGGAGCCTGAAGTGTTGTCTCCATTGTGACAGTGGAGCTCAGGTCTCTCCAGCAAACAGGGTGCCTGGTGCTACATAATGCAGAGCTCTGTCACATCACAAGGGTCTTTGCCAGGTTTTTATACTAACCACTGTGAATTCTGTAAGTGTCAGCAACACAAATGGTATATTTGATCCAGAGTTGCTCCCTTTTGGAGATTCAGCACACCAGGATGCCCCCATCCCTTATCCTGAGAGAAGCTATGCTCCTGGGGTCTCCCTGCCCTTCCCCCAGGCTTAGGGGCTGCACTGCAGCCAGGAGGGTCTCTCAGCCCTGCACCCACCAGCTCCCCAAAGAGACACGCCCAGCTGAGGACTTGGAGCTGCTGCACCAGCCCCTCCTCCTCCATCCCATCCTTGCCCTGCTAAGGGCTCTTGGCTGCACACATCACCATGGGACAGGCCCAGGGACACTGCCTGGAGCACCTCCTGCCCTGGGCTCAGCCTGCCACATGTCCTGAAGAGAAGGCACTGAGGGTGCCCTCCGGGTCAGTCCCAGCTGCACGTGGTGCGTGTCCAAGGGCAGCACTCGGGCACTTCAGGCCCTGACCAGTGTTCTGCTCAAGAAGTGACCACTGATACCCCGAGCATGAGCCTCCCAGGTCAGCACCAAATTTACTCTTTCCACTTACCCCAAATATGTTGTCCACAGTCTTCAGCTGTTTATATTTGCCTTGTTTGGGGTTTGTTGGCTTTTTTTGTTTGTGGGGTTTTTTTTTGTTCTGGTTTGGTTTTTTTGGGGTTGGGAGGAGGGGGGAGGGAGGTGTGTTATGGCGGTTTGGGGGTTGTTTTTTTTAGGTTTCTACCCTATGGATAAAATATCCCCCAAATTCAAAATGAGATATTGAGAATACAAGGAATAATTAGTTTCCAAATATTTGCAAGGTAAACAAGGAACATTTCACTCCCCATGGCCTTAAGTACCAACCCTCAGTTTCCATTAAGTGTCTCAGTGTAAGCTGCTAAAGCATTAAAGTGTAGAAGTAGCTTCTCTGAGAAGCCTAAGACATTGTATTAAATCCATATAAACACATTAGGTTTTGATTGCTGCTTAGGAATAGTCACAATATGTAGCTCTAAACTATTTAACATAATTGTTTACTCGGTAATTTCAGGTGCCAGCAGCAGGTAAAGACAGATGTGTATGACCTAAATCATCCTAAAATATCACGGCTACTGGAAGCTATTTACAATAGTGCTTTCATTTGAAAGATGCACGCTCTGGAGTTGGAGTACTTCTCAAGGAGGTCAGAATCAGCATGGACAGTGCTGTGTCCTTCACATCTCCTTACTTACTGCCTTATTGCATTGTTGTACCTAATCAGTCAGTTGGCTTTGAGGAAATTTGTGGCTGGTTGTAGTTGATGACAACTTCATGTCAACCTCCCAGTTCTATCACATGGCTGAAATTACCCATCTGGAAAAAAAAAAAAAAACTTAGAAAGAATATACTAGGAACATCTAGTGCTTCCCCTCCCTGCAAATGGGATGAAGCCAATCAACTGTGAACTAAACTAAGAGCAGAAATTGGCATGAATTATGCAAACTATCTCAACTGAACATTTTTTTCCCTTCACCATATCCCTGCTTTACCTAAGGCAGAAAAATTCTTTCAGACAGCTGTTATTTTTTTTGGCTTCTTTCATACATCACCAGGAACACCTCCCACTGGGTTGCTCAGGAGATTGCTAAAATAACATAAGTAATACAGCACAAGTATTCTATCATTAGTCATCGGGATGAAGATCATTCTGGCTTTGTCTACTTCTCTCCGTGATTTCTTTCACTGCATCAGTACAGTCCTTTGTTCTCTGTGAACACACTCATCATTCTTCAACCCTCGTAGTACCCATGTGACAAGTTATTACACTCAAAGCCTTATTATGGGCAAAAGGGGAAACACCTCATTTGGGAAGCCAAGAATTCTATGTTAGACTAATTAAAATCCTAACAGCCTAACTAAAATACACTAAAGTGTTGTTATAGTGCAGTTACAATGATATCAACCTTCGGAGTCCCAATTATCTAAACAATACCATGTACAGCTCAGCAATAGAGTCAAAGATTGCTATACAAAGTGTCCTCTGATAAGCTCTCCCTTGTCCTGCCCCTCTGGCTATCAAGTGTGACAGTAAGTTAGCCCCAAAGATCAGCCTGGGGAGAAGGACAGGGGTTCAAGTTTGAAATAATTTGTTAGCATCCCCAGTCCAGAAGGAGCATCATGTCCATGATGGGGTTTCTTCCTCTCCTTTGCTGAAGAGCATGTCATCAATGTTTTTTTCCTTCTCCCTCCAGGGCCCACATTTGAGTAATTTAATAAATTTTCTAGGATAATTGTACAGTTAAATGTTTATTCTCTGATGTGCAAGTTGCTATTGCATCCAAATTTGCTATAGGTAAGAAATTCTCTTCATAAATTGAACAGCTCTCCTCTTTCTCTTTGTTACCACTAAAACTGGTTTTGTCCAGCTCTACAGTTCTTTAACCAAGCTGTCAATAACCTTAAGTTTCCAGTATTATTCTTTGCCCCTTTCATTACCATCTCATGTCTCTACTCCTCTACATCACATCCTCTGACTTTTTTTATGGCTTCTACTGTCATACCACACCTACATTATCCCATGTGACTTTATGCTACAGCAATAAATGTTTCATTTGAATAACTGCTTCTTATAATTGCCTATATAAAATTAAGGTAATTCCTAATGCTTATACGAAATTAAGCAAGAGCAAAACAAATTAGGCAACAGCTTCCTTGTCATGAGGAAAACCAAAACTAATAAAAAAACCTGTCATTGATAAACAAACAAAACTAAAGCCCTAGGATGGCTAGGGCAAAATCAGACAAACACTAACACGATTCATCCTGAGGCCTTACAAAGTAGGCAGGTTATAGGGCTATAATGACCAAAATATCCCACTCTTCCCAAAGCATCGTAACTCAAGTCTCAGTGTCCTAGAGCTCTGTGGGCTCTTGAAGCCATTGAAACGTAGTGGGCACTTGTCTGTGTTACTTCCAGTCCCATATGGCCAGTTACATCCCTTCATAGGCAAAGAAAATGCCTAGGAGGTAATTAAAAAATGATTTAGGAAAACACCCCAGAACCCCACCACCCCAGATCCAGCTATAAATAGATATGAATGCACCAGGTTCTTCAATTTGCTCCAGACAGTCTCTGGTTTGCTTTTGCTTCTGTAAGTGTAGATCAAATTGAGAGGGGTGGAGAGCACATCTTTAGCAGCTGGAAAGGGGGAAACTGTGCATCTCCTGAACAGAAGGTGCAGTACCAGTCAGTCAATTCTATGCTATTACTGGCTGGGCACCTATCACACTTGTTAGTCAGCCAATTATGCTTTTTCTTTTCTGCTGGATTCAAGATCTTGAAAGTTTATTGATGTATCATTTGTGCTCATTATGACAAAGGTTTCATCTACGTAAGTTGTCACTTGGTTGTGGTTGTGGCCTCATTTTACAAAAGTTTGCCACCAAATTTCAGTCAAAATTGTCATCAGTTCTCCTGAAATACACCAGGTGAAAACAAACTCCAGCTTTAGCAGAGCACAGAACAGGCCTATGTGACTTTTCAAGCATCCCCTCAATATCCATCCCCAGCTAGGAGTGGGAGGGGAAGCTGCTGGTCCACTTTCATCTCCTGAACACAGTGTTCATGGACAATATCTGAAGCCTGTAAAGTATTTGCAGATCTTCTTCTCATTTGCCTAGACTAACTGGCTTCCACAGAGACTAAATATAGTGGATCTTAATCTACAAGGCTGTGAAAAAGTCAGTCAAGTCCTGACAGCATAAACCAAATAAAATAGGCTCTTTTTCCCTCCCAAGTATAATGTAGTTTAGAGAAGCAGATGTTACCACCTTATGGCAGAGAAAAAAGGCCACATTTTCAGGCAAAACAGCCCCTTAATACATATTGAAGAGCCTGCACAGTGGAACACTTGGTGCAATCCAGAAAAGTCCAATTTGTGAAAGCAAGTAATTGCCTACAGCTATCTTTTGAGACCTTGAAGGAAAGAAGAAAGCCATTGAAGAACGTACCCTTCTATGCTCAGCAGGGCCTGCAGTGCTACATCCTCATTATGCCAGGCATCACACAGAGTGCAGCTTGTAGAAGACTGAAGGCTGTAAGGAGATCCTCTACAGTTACATATATTTACAAAACCAGAACAGTCGCTCCATTTTGAGCTAAGCCTATTCACTTTAATCCAATCTATACTTGAATGAAGCTGTCCTTATTCAAGCTTCCATGTCAGACCAATCCAACTCTGCTTTTAAAGAATTGTTAAGGGGGGAAGGAGACTCTTGAGATCCTCCAGTTCAACCCCTGATCAAGCAGGCTCAGTGGGAGTGGGTTGCAAAGGACTGTGTCCAGTCAGGCTTTGAATACCTCCAAGAATGATGACTCCAAAACCTCTCTGGATCATCCGTGCCAGTGCTCAATCACCCATATAGTAAAAAAGTGTTTTCTTATGGAATTGGATGGAATTTTCTGTGTTTCAGTAGCGCCCACCACCTCTTGTCCTGCCACTAGGTACTACTGAGAATAGTTTGGCTCTGTCTTCTTGACACTCCCATCAGATATTTATACACATTGATAAGATCTCCACATGCTTTCTCTTCTCCTGGCTGATGAGTCAAAGCTGTCTCACAGCCTTTTCTTAGGTGAAAAATGCTCTGTCCCTTTAGTCATCTCTATGCTCTGTCCCCTTAGTCATCCCTGTGACCCTTTGTTGGACTGTCTCCAGTATGTCCCTGTCTCTCTTCTACTGGAAAGCCCAGCCCTGGACACATCCCTCCAGATGCAGCCTTGCCAGCTGAGCAGTGGGGAAGGATAACTTCCCTCAGCCTGCTAGCAGCTCTCCTCCTAATGCAGTCCAGGATGCTGATGGCTGCCTTTGCCATGAGGGTGCACTGCTGGCTGGCCATCACCTTGCTGTCCATCTGGACTCCCAGGTCCTTGTCTGCAAAATCACATGATCTGTGATTTGAGCCTATAAGCACACATGGTGCAGGAGAGAGTCCTTGGTTCTTGCAGTGAACACTCGTGTCCAGAAGATGTGCAAGTGTCACACTGGGGTAATGGCACCAGGTGGCTGGAGTAGCCAGCGTGCTGTACCAGCATTCATTCATCACCCTTGAGATTTTTGGTATATTTTACTTTCCTCCAAAGAACGGCAGGGAGCAGGTGGAAAGCTTTTCAACACAACTAACTGGCTGATCCTCCCTGAAAGTTCATATACTATTCCCACAGTCTTCTGAATAAACTACTGTTTCCAGTGGGTTTGAGAACACCTGGCTGCCCACATGCTTGGCGTATATGCAGTAACATGAGCTCTTGATCCAGAAGCTGAGAACATGTCTTGAAATTTCCAAGAGCAATCAGAACCACCTATAATCTAAACCTGAGAATCCTTAAAGGGTGCATTTAAGCCAAAAACTTCCCTGGCTGGTATGGCATCGTGCCTACGCTGTGTTTATTTCCTGTGCTTCAGACTCAGATTCAGCACCAGGCTGAAAACATCCACTGCTGACAGAGGACAAAAAGCAGGATTAGTCACATTCGAGCACACGCTTCCATACCTTCTTCAACTTAAAGAGCCTTTGAGTACTTGCCACGTTGTTTCCCCTTTCATCTCTGTACAAGTCATTGCTGATTCACGGAGGTAGAAAAGGAAAATAATGAGGGAAGCGTACATTTTGCAACACTAAAAAAGAGATATTAGTGTAAAGAGCCCAGCTGGAAAAAGCAAACAACAGAAACACAATGAAACAGTTATGTTTCTAGTCAAGCTTAGTCAAGCCTTGTAGATCCTCCCACACTCTCACAAAACTCACCCTCTGGGTCTGTTTGCAACCAAGTTGCAATCCACCACATGCCATGAGGACCTGAGTCTGCTCTGCGTGACCCATGTGCACAAAACTCAACAGCAGTCCTCTTTTTCAGTTTATCTGAGAGAAAAATCTGTGGTTTCTCTGCATACTAGTTGTGCTGAGCCAGGGACAAACAAGGTGGAGCACTTTGGAGTGGCTTCCTGCTAATGAGCTAAGATTTCCAAAGTCGGCTCAGGCAGATGCAGCTATAAAAGTGCTGTAATTCCAATTCACTGGCCTCTAGTGGAAATGAAGCAATGAATAAGACAGCTGCTTAAGAGTTATCCAAGAAAGAAAACTATGATTAATGTTTGTCTTATTGCCTTAACATCTTCCTTTTTTCTTTTATATAAGGCAATATGTGTGTTCAAAGTAACATTCAAAGAAAATATTTCGTTACTCATTTTTCTTCCATCCACAAAGCTAAATATCATCTACATCAAACAAATGTATTTCTGACCTACTGAGGCATGTGGATATGCAATGAGCATGTTTCCTCTCCCTTCAATTTAGCTATGGTGCTGAAACGATCACACTTTCCACCCACAAGTCCTTCAAACCTTTAACTTCATACAACATCCAAAGTAATTCCTGCATGATCTAAACCAAGTTTGTAAAAGCTGTCATCATTTCTCATCCCCCTCATATAACTCAGTTGTTTGATCAACATGCCATGAAATAGCTACAATAAACCATCGACCCACTTGGCATGTAACCAGTGGGCTGAGCAAGGAAACCTCCCATTGCTTTAGTGCCAAGGGACGTGCTTCATCTGCTGCTTACAGTATAATACAGCATTTTTTTCAATACATCAGTCATAGTCTATATTGGGGTCACAAGTTCTTCACAGAATCAGCTCTGCCTTTCAGGAGCAGCAACCTCTGAGCACCAGCCAGCTCGTGGTACTCCATATCCTCTCGCATTCATGGAACTGAGTCAGGCTCCTGTGCAGTGGTCAAGGCACAGAGACACGCTTTTTCTGGACACAGCTCATGTCAGCCCTCTGATTCCTCTGGGATCCTGCCCGAATTCTTCAGCTGCTATAGCTGAGGGAAGAAAGGCATGGAAACACCCCTCTCCAGCAGTAAAAATGGAGGTTCAAATTCAGGCAAGTCCCATTCTCTAAATGAAGCTGAGAGGGATGCAACCCTTTCTTCTATAACAATAGCTGCTCTGTCAAACACTTATTTTAGCTTATTTTCTTAAGGCAGACAGGCTTCTTTGAGCCCTCTGAGACAAGTTGCACAAACCCTGGGCACATGCTAGATAACCTAACACATGCTCACAGCAAAGTTTTTACCACAGCCACATATTTCTCTTACAGCCATATAAGCAGAAGTGTGAGGCTACTGTTTGGCCATGTTTTTACTTTCCAGAACAGTTTCAGATATAAACTCTAAACAGGAATATTATTGTATTTTGCAAAGTTTTTTAATATTTTCTCTCCTGCACTGGCATCAAAGGCATCACCTAGATCCACAAACCCCCGTCACTCAAAATATCAGTAGATAAAGCAAAGCGAATAGATGCAGCATTTTTACATACATAGAGCCCCCTAATGTTTGGCCAGGTGGTTTTGTTGGAGGAAGCTCTGCATGTCCATGTTCCAGCCTCTTGCACCCACAAGTATGCCTTTATCACCAGTTACAGTCCTTGCAGACTCTCCCTCCCCTCTATATTTACCAGATGGCCCAGCTGCTCACCTGCTCCTCCTCTCTTAACCAAGTTATATTTTGATTTTGTTTCTTCCATGCTTCTTGCTTGAATTTTTGCAGCTGGCACTTCTTTCTTCATCTGTTACTAGAGGCTATCAGGTGGTGTGTGACTGATCCATCAGCACCCTCCATGATCTCACTGTGACCTACAAGAGCTGACTAAGACATCTGTATGCCTGGGCCATGTCCTCTGCTCCTCTAGAGAGCTGTTGTCCAGTTGCAGTCCCTCTTTTGAACATCTAAACAAAGACAAAGCCAATGAATCCTCATACAAACTGCTCATGGCTCTACACCAGATTTCATGTTAACACGCTCTGAGACTGAAAAGTCTCATGACGAAGTCTTCAGGCCCTATTCTACTAATGGAAAAAATTAAATGGGAAGGGGAAACGGAAATGAAATGGAAAGGGTGAAAGGGGAAATGGAAATGAAACGGAAAGGAGGAAAGGGGAAATGGAAATTAAATGGAAAGGGGAACACGACAACAAATTTTGAAGAATCCAACCTGATCATCGGCAGAAAAAATTAAACTTCATGTGCAATAAGTACCCTGGCATCAGTGTGCATTGCACAGCTAAAAGCATGCTTGAATTAGAAGTTTCTGAGTTATTTTTCAAGTCAATCCCTGTAAGAGGCAACAACAGGTTTTTACTGACATTTTCGTATTGCAAACAATTTTTATTATATTCCCTCATGTACTCCAGCAGCTGTGTTAGCAATGCCCTTGGTAATAGACTTCAGACTCTCCAGTTTGTTTGCATCTGCTATATTTAGGTTTGTTGTTCAAACCTCTCGATCTGAATATTGGCATGACTCATCAATTGTTGGCAGCGTATTATTATAACCAATCAGCATCTTACAATTAGAGACAATGGTTTCTGAATAAAATTACTTGACTGGAATCCTTTTTGAGCCAGTCAGCAGTAGCCATCAGAGAAAAAGCTCAATCATTTGTAATTTTGTGTTATTGATCCCAAAATGCTAGAGATAAAACACCACTGGAAAACTTCCTGGAGATTATGTCAATACACACTGAGTATTAACACAATCATTTTTAAGAAGCCAGACACAATGATTCATCCCTTTTAACACATTCCTGGACTTTGGAATTACCTGTTATGATTTCCATATCATTATTTACACTAACTGAAAAGCTTACCTTTCTCCCAAAATACTAATTTTAAGGTTTCACAGGAAAATTCTGCCTGAGCAACAGTTCTCTGAGTAGTTTCTTTAAGTGTCCAGATCTATCTGACTTTGCAACCAGATGGGTACTTTGCTACTACATGTATGAGCTCCATGATCAGCATTTTTGGCAAGTTCTCCTACACTGCAATTTGTTCTTGATATAACTTCACAACAGAGATCAGTCAGTGCAATCTTTGGACTTTATTGCCTCTGGCATGTCTGCCCAACATAGCCTGTGAGAAAATTGGAGTGACACACTACACCGGTGGAAGCTGTGGCATTTGGGGAGAGGCAGAAGCCTCCAGCCTTGGGCATGCTCTGAAGCTGGGTTAGCCAGGAGCCCTGCCTTCTTTCAGGGATAACACACTGCTTGTCGGCTGCTGAGTGGCATTTTGCTACCAAGAGGCAATCTTCCAGCTTCCAGTGCTGTCTACAGGCATGTTTCACCTATAATTTGGCAAGGCAAATTGTTATCTGGCACGCCAGAAAGGTTGTTGACTCCAGGTAGAAGCTATTTTAAAATGCTTTTATGTCAGTATAATTTTTCCTCATTTCCATTTCTACCAGGGCATAATTTTAAAGCTCAATGCAAAGAAAAATATATCACCCTACTATCTTTCCAGAAGAACTCAAATGGCAATTAAACCAGCATCTTAACCAATACATCTTTGTTTGCAAGCCCAGCATATCAAGCAGTACCTTCAGAGTGCCAGTGAAGTTCAATTGATGGCACCACCTTCCCCAAGAAGACAGAACACCTCCAAAAAAAGCTGTAGGAATTCTGAAATATAATTTTTCAAGATTTCACACTCGGCAGCATTGATTATTACTGATTTTAACTCATATACGGAATTTGCTGTTTGTCTGCTCAACATGGTATTAACTTCATCTACGAGCATCCCTCGCACCCTGTGATACCATGACAAGCCAGGGCTGCGTACAGGCTTCACATCAGTGTGGGTTTTCTGTCTTCAGAGCAGCCTCCCCAGGCCAGTGTCCTGAGCCCACGTGAGTTTTAAATGCCATCAATCATCACTCATGCTCAAATGACAGCAGAAAAACCGTAACACAGAGCGTGGTGCTTTTTTATTTCTTTTTTTTTTTTTTTTTTTTTTCCCTTCACCCATTCAAACAATGCCATTTAAGCTCTGCTTTTACTCAAGTCATTGATGGCAGTCCAGCACTCAGCAGTAGGGAGATGAAAAAAGGTACAGGTCAATCCTGGACCTAGCTTGCTGCAAAACACAGGAGTACAGATTATGATACACTATTGCTAGACCAGCAGGGCATCTTCCTGAAGGCCTCACATTGCAATGTCACTCCTATGAGAGTCTGAACATCTTATTTTGAGACACACACTCTCCTCCGGAACATAGCTATACACTATGGAGAATTTGTCCCTCCTTCCCACATGCCAATTTAGGGAAATGAAATAGAATGGACATGGTTGATGTGCAGGGAAAATGCATCACATTAGTTTTCACAAATGGCAGATTCTGGAACAGACACTTGGGCTATTAAGATAGTTTTAAAAGAACAAATAAAAATACAGCCAGAATGGCAGTAAATGGACTTATATCAAGTCATAAAAAAGCAGAAAAGTAGCAAGCAGGTTCAGACTTCAGTCCAAAAATTGTTGGGACAAACTCACAGTAATACAACACTGGACAGCAGGATTCACAATAGCAGCATTAATTTTACCCTGAAAAGCTTTCCTGTTACACATTTACCACCACTGTCAGCCAAATCCTAGCCACGATTTCAAGTGTGACATGAGTGAGTTTTCATATGCCAGACTTTATCTTTCATAGATGTTTCTCTCTTGACATTTCTGTGCAATCACATTATGAGAACATGGACACACATGGATTTACCAGTTCCTCAGCCTTTTGCAGGATCCAACACTTGTACAATTGTTATTTCCATTCTGAGCCCAAGTCCATCATTTTTCCACACAATATTTTCCTCTTGCTTTACTCATAAGTTCCAAAGGAGGTGGGAAGGAGGAAGACCACCTCCTCCAAAATATCCTTTTTCCAGGGGAGAGTAAGCTGTTTGAATATGGGCCGTCTGAGCAGTTCCTGAGGCTGAACAGTTTCCTTGATGTATACATGACAGCACAGGATTTCAAATGAGCAACTAAGTGCTGGAAGTGAATAAATAATTCAGTAGGAGAGATGGTGAGTGTGCCATTCAGTAAGATTAATTTTATTATGAAAGAAAAACGTTCACTGGAGATTGTGGGAAAACCTTTTGGAGGACAGGTTTTCTACCAGCTAATGGTTTGTGCAAAGACTGTATTGGTTGACTCGTATTTTAGAGCTGTTGACAAGAAGTGGCTCTTTAATGTGCACGTTCACATTTCTAAAATGCTGCACTGCTGCCATGAGCACCACTCATGGAGTCCACCATGTCCTCTACAGCATCAATCACACACCAGGTTGCCTTGAGCTCAGAGATCATTCTGCTAAGCTTTGGGAGAGATAATAGCAGTTACAGATTCAAGCCTAAACAAATGAAGTTAATAGATTTGTTTCCTTAGTAGGGGGGAAGGAGATTTTAAATCCAACTTTTACAGGTAGCAAGCTTATGTTCAAACATCTATGCAGCAGAATACATCATCTCATTACACTATTGTCCTTTAAAGAGCTTTTCTGCAATTTCCACTGAGCTTTAATGTCTTCATGGAGAATAAATCTCAGCCACCAACACATGCTTAAATTTTCCACCACTGATCCCCGTGAGCAAACGAACCAGAATTTCTGACAGAGTTCAGAACTGCCCATGGAAAATTCCATTTTCTTCCCATTTCATAGTCTTATTTCCACCTGTCTGTGCACTATGTAGTCTCTTCCGACTGCACTCAGTACAAGGCATATCTTGGCCAGATTCTCATCTTGAGTACAGCAACACAAACCCAAACAAACCACTATATCAATGAATATTTACTTTGAGAAGCAGTTCCACTTTTAGCTCTCTAAAGAATTACTGAGTATTTTCAGATTCTAGCAGAAATAGATTAGGACCTGAAAGTTTAACTAGATTCAAGTTTAACTAGATTAAGTCTGTAGAGTTATTGCTCAAGCCTATACTCTATCTCCTTTTTTCAGTAATTACTGGTCTCCCTGTAAGAAAGATTTTGAGGGCCAGTCCTTCCAATGAGGTTGATTAGTTTATGTCTGGTCTTTATCAAGAGGCAGCAATGAAGTCTCTGGATTTACACTACTGAAATGATTTTACTTACTCATCTTTTCATTTTCAGGCGTTAAGTTTCAGTGGCTAGACCTTCCAGACTGAACATGCCTAATCCATCCAAACAGGAGCCTAGTGCCAAAGGGGTGGGTTAGAGTCCCTAAATATCCTGTTGCTACCTGAATACTTGCAGTATTTCCCATTGACTGGATTGAGCAGTCAGGTGGCTACAGTGCAAACCTTTGATCCAGCCAAAAAACTCACATCCCTAAACTAACCATGGTTAGATTGGAGTTGACTCATCTGTCAGTTCCCAAACAGCCAGACAAGATGAACAGTTGGATTTGATGCATGGTGGAAGCAAGCAACTGGGAGACTGGTACGGCCACTTTGAAAAATCAGTCACTATACAACTGAGTTAAAACTATAATTTCTTACGGTGCTAAGTCACTAAATAGAGAGGTAGTGGTAGGGAGTAGCTAGGGCAGGAATGTGAAAGAATTCATGGTAAGATGGTTATCTACAAGGAGAAATGAACTTGTTGGCTTGCTTTGTAAAAACCTGTTTCAGAGATTGGTCTTTGCTGAAGGTGCAGTAAAGCAAGTAAACTGAGCAACAAGAAAGCTCCATGGGCAAAGTCATTCCTGCTCAGCTACCTTTACTCCATTGTTTCTTTGGTCTAAGCAATTTATGAAATATGAAATAAAAACATCAGAGAAAACGCCTGTGTCCTGACTATTCCCATGGAGTTGATCACAATTGCACTTCCCACGTCAGAAATTCTGAATTAGAAAAAAAAAAACAACCAACAAACAAAAACTGCAGCGTTTTTAAAATGAAAAAAAAAGAAACTTCTGTATTGTACAGTCAAATGAGATGAGGGTATCTTGTCATAAATACCCAGAATTTGGAAACAGGATAGATATATTAATAGGTGAACATCAGAACTCAGAAACCACCACTTAATCACAGAGACAAATAGCACAATGTTTCAGATTCAAGCTTATTCACAAATCTCTTTCCTCTCTATAGAGAAAGCATTTTTTTTGCTTTTCATGAGAAGGAGCGAGGAGAGGTTGATTATAACTGAACTAAAGAAGATACTTGACTATGAAAATATGCCAAGAACCAAAAAGAAATAATCTGTTAACAGGGGACACCCCCCCCATCTGTACCCTAACATCTTTTTGATTCCAGCTGTTCCTGTGAAGAATTTCTTTCTGCCAACACAAAGTAGCCCAGGAGCCTCTTCAGGTTTTTTTTTGCCTGCTGGTACAAATCTACTCTGTGCAGAGAACAGTCTTTGAAAAACATAAATGATGCAAGGCCAGATCTAAAGCATGTTGGAGGTCTTTCAATTTTTTTATCTTTCAGATTTTTATGAGCCTGCTACCTGTCTTGACTGTTTTGAGACATGGTTTGACACAGGTAAGGAGAGGGAAGGTCTCCAGGAGATCCCTCTGGTGTGTAGCAAGGCAGTGATGAATTTGTTTTAGCCTCCAGAAGTCAGTGTGATGCAAACCTCTCCATCTTCTCAGGCAAGACAACAGCACTGACTGTTACCTCCTCTTGTTACTTTATTACCATGTGACACGGTATGACTTTTGAATTCAGCACTTCTATTGCTGTTCTCTATAAGGAGCTCACCTTGGGCAGCTAATTCCTGGCTTTTAATCCAACAGAGCTATTCTGGCAGCACAAAGGCTGTATTAGCCTCTAGGTAAGTGCTTTCCAACACAACCTCAGTTGGAACTCCTTTTTATTTCAGTCCATAGAAACACTGTATCCTACCAATTCAGTTCAGTACAGGTGCAACTAGTTTCCTCATTTGCTGTATCCAGGAGTTTCTATTTCTATGCTAATTTGACTTTTCACTGTTCCTTAACCACAAGCAGCAGCCTCTCACAAATCTCTTGTTCTGTTATTTACTTATCTGCATTCAAGTGTTGCCTTGTGATCAAAACATCCTCAAAGTGTTTCAATGACTCTACTAGTTTTTCCACTCATTTCCAAGCACCACCCTTCTCAGAGTGTACCAAGAAATGGATATTCTAATATCTGAGCTCATTGCTACAGAAGATAAGAAACAGGAATACTATGTAAATGCACTTCCATCTGCATTGTACCACTCAGCACCACTGCAATAACTGGGCAAAAAGAGCAGAAAACTATGAGAAAGAAGCATCTGGTTGCTCTTTTTTTTCAATCTAAAAGCAATTTATTATAAATCAGATGACCTACAAATAGGAAGGTCTGCTGCTCTGCAAATGCCTGCTCTCTTCATGTGTCCTCTTAGCCCTACTTCACTTCGAATTGACTAGTTTTTCAAGCACTGGTATGACAATAAGTCTTGAGAAAGCAGCACTTGCCTCACTAGTTCAAACTATCGGTTAACCCAGCCCAGTAATTTCACTGTAATTGCAGTCAGGTCTTCCCACTGCAAGATACATGCAGAAGCAGAACAGGTGTGCCACCTCATGTCAGCCAGTCCATATGCACTCAGTCCTGGGCTCACAGCTGCACATAGTGGAATTGCCCTCCCTGCTGAATATACTTCCCCAAAATTAATAGTCTCATCAAGGCACCTGCTAGAGATGTTAGTCAGGAGAGAACATCCTATGCTCTACAATTCAAGGTCTACCCACAGCACCTTCTCCACGTGCCTTTAGCAAACATCAGTCCACAGCACCCAGCACCCCTCCTTGCCTGGTCAGTCCACTAATTATGGAAGGAGGGGGGCAGGAAACACAGCCAAGCCCCCTCATTAGTGTGCTGCTTTCCTCCTTACAGCCATCAGAGAACTGAGACAGGCCAGCACTGTTTGTAACAGCACACACAGCTGGAGACCAGACAGACCTCATTAGGCTTTGACAAATCCGCCTTTAGAACCCAAAGTGAAGCTCAAACACTAAAGCAGCTGCAGAAATGCATCTTCAGCCAGTCTGGACAAATTCTCAATTTACCCAGCACTTGAAAGAGCCTTACAAGCATCCTGCTCAACATGCCATGGCACTGTGAAGGATTTCTCACAGGCCTTCTGATTAGTTGAAATTTTCGTTATCATTCAGTAACAGCTCTAGATGCTTGCTTTCCAGATTCTTCCATGCTGCTGATTTGGGCTCCACTGTAACTACAGACTGACATTGCTTACTGAGGTGCAGGAGTAGACATGCAGGGGGTCTAGCCAGACCTGGACAAGAACAACATGTGCCACTTTAGATTTCTATCCAGAGAGGACTATCCCTGCATCCTTCTAAAAAGCCCAGATCTTTACTTCAAAAGCATTTCTGAACATTAGGTAAAGGAATGCTCTCTGCCCTTTTCTGCAGTGACTGAAGCTGGTCTGAGCTGAAGAGTACACTGAAAGGGCATCCCAGCTCCCTTCTGACACACTAGCCTTTATGCTGTTTGTGGTGTCTCCCCTTTTCCTCTTCCCTCAATCATTGCAGAGTAAGGCAGGTTGTCTCTTCCATGTCTAACTGCTTTCCTTAACAATTAAAAATTCCTTTTCAAGATACAAGCAACTTGATCTTTTACCTCTTTCTTCAGCCTTCTGACATTTTTGATGTGACTTTGATGAGACTGATGAATCTCTTCACGTTACCAAGATTCATAATCCTTAGAATTCACCCTTTATGTCCAGTCTCACAAACTAATGTCGTTATGGATTTCGTCAACTATCTATTTTTCAACACTTCTAGTAAAGTAACACTTCTACTTAAACATGTAACATTCTGCTCCTTAATAATGCTATTTAGCAAGCATCTTAGGACAGGAAGACAGAACTAAGGACTTTCCCAGCCAAAACCAAAAAGGGTAAACAAGAAAAGAAAGAGGGAGAACAGTCACATAAAAATCCCATGGCAATCAGCAAGTTCCTTTCATCACAGTATCATGTTTAGATTAATAATAAAATGACGAAGAAAAAAAAAAATCTTTACGTATCTTCAGTTTTTGATCCAAGCATTTGCACGTTTCTGGGCATAAAAGGACCTTTTCTTCATTTTCCTGTACCCACATTTATGCAAAAGAAGGCAGAAATCAGATGTGTCTGTTCACTCCTAAGTAGCTGAGCATCCACATCCTCGCTTACGCACCCATCGGTGTCTATATTTTCATACTGTAGTTGATTAACCAGCACTACATTATATCGAAGGAAGTGCTGCTTCCCTGAAAATGGCTATTAGAATTTAATGGTAACTGTTTTATATCCCAGGGGTATTATCACTATTGCAGTCGGATTTCTACACTTAATTAGTTCATCGTCTGCCCTTGATGATTAGGTGGCGCTTCTCCATGGCAACATTGATTTGTGAAGTTTAGTTTCAGAAGGAGGAGAAAGCCACAAACCCGCAGATTTCAGCATAGCTGGCTACACCACGAGCAGGGATCGCTCAGGCTGCAAATCCTAGGAGACAGGAGCTGTTTATCCAACTTGTGCTGTGCTTCAGCAACTGGCAGGCTGAGCACTGCCCAGTGCCTCCCTGGCCCTCTGCTGTGGGGCTTGCAGCTGACTAGTCATGTGTTGACTCATTATTTCAGATATGCTAGAAAACCAGCCAAAACCGAGGGTTATAACACTTCAGGTTCCATCCTCATCTAAACAGAGCTGGGCTACTGGGAAGGTGCTATTTATTTCTTGCCATGTTACAGACCAACTTGTTTCAAAATTTTCCCCTTGCCTGGCTTGACCATGTCTCTGACACCTACTATTTTGCTGTAATAATAAGAAATAGCAACTAGGCTTTAGACTCTTTTCTATGTTGGAAAATCCCAAGACAGTCTGTACATTTGGTGAAGCACACACAAGACATCTAATAACTTGCCCAGCAGTTAAATCCTCTGAGTTGCAGAACAATACATGCTTAGCTGACATCAAAGCTGCCACAAAGCATTAAACTCACATAGCAAAATCAGACAGAATTACCATGACTCTACCTGGGCAGTAAAGAGTTATTGATGTTGAAAAAGCTTTAAGTAGCCAGTATTTCCTCATTCTTCAAGGAATTGGGGACCTATTGCTATTTTCTAAGAAGACACAAAACCTCACAAGAACGAATAAGTAATATGAGAATACTTACTATGGAGTCAAAAAAGCCAACCCCAAATTTTCATCTTCAAGCAACTTTAGCCTCCATTGTATAGGGTTGCTACACATGAGGATTAAGTAATGGCTACTCAGTCTGTTCTAGTCTGGCTCTGAATATCCCCTACTGAAGATTTTCTGTTTTGAAAAACTAACTGGAGCAGTTTCTGCCCACCATGCAGCTTAATGAGGCTGGTTAGATTCTCTTGCCTGTATAGCAAACACCTCATTATTTGTACCAAATAACACATTCCCACCAGAAGAAACCTTCCCATTTCAGTGGTCCTTGTGGTTCCTCTCCTGTCCCTCCCAGGGGGAGCCACAGGGACCCCACAGTCCCTCAAAGTGCAGGTTGACTCCTGGCTCTCTACTGGATGTAGCTCCACTGTGCAAAATGCTGGGGGGTTGGGGTGGGTCATTTAGACCTCCTGTGCACTGTTAACAGCAGAGCTGTCTGAATGACCTACAGTAAACCAACAAGGTTTCAGTTTCTGCTGCACGCTGTTGAAGTAAAGTCTCCTCCAGGGACATCATTGCTGTTAGAACCACCACCTTCCCGCCCCCGTGTTTGGTGAACAAAGTATCCATATAGATCTGTGATCTATTTCAAATACAACAAAAATCAGGCTTTAAAAGCAGCACAAATCATTGACTGAGCCCCCGACGGCAGGTCCCTTGCAGGCCACAGAAGAATGCCGGGTGGGAGCAAACAGGCAATTACAGTTCCAGCTATGCCTGACTTATCTAAGGTGCTCTATTGAACCAGCAGCTTAGCCAGCCAGTGACATGAGCAATGCCCAAAGAGCTCAGGGTACTAATTGGTAGGATTTTCAAGTGCACTAAAGGTCTGCTCTACAGGATTTCCTGGCCACTCTAATGGAATTAATTTCATCCTAATGCCTCATTGTTTGTATTATGTATCCTCCTCCTCCAAATATAGCATTTCAAATAATTAAAGCCAGGTTAATTACTCTGCCAGCCACTGGGAACACTTACAATGCCACCACATGTGGCAAAGGAACCACATGCAGCTAAAGAACCCCATGCTGTTTCCCATGTGTCTGGATAGTAAAAAAAAAACCCACACTCTTCTGCACTTCAATAAGTAATACTATTAACTAAAATACAGATGTGTGAAATTAGATGGTGTATTGGATATGAGATTTGAAAGTCGAATATACAAGTGCTCACAACAAAGCAGGCCATCTGAAGGTTCAGGAATTACCTGTCTCTTAGGGGGTTGCATCCTATAGTCTGGTATTACCAACACAGAGCTCAACTTCCTTAACCCAGCCAGGGGAAGGGCAAGGGGAAAATACAGGTGTTGGGTACATAGGCACTAAGAGGCCACAACACCAGAAAGGAAAAACTCAAACTGAATGCAACTCATTGTAAGAGTAAGTAGAATGGATTTACCAAATACACCTGTAAGCTGGAAATCAGGATGTCCCTAGCCAGCAGAGACATTACCCGTTTGACCTTCCACAAAACAGCAGCTTTATAGATGAAGTAATGACAGTCAGGGAAAGTGAATACAAGAGCAAGTACAAGTGACGGTGGGCAAGCTTACTTTCACAGCCTGAGATATCCTTCTAGTCTTACATTTAAGATCTTAAGTACTCCATATGTCCCAGCAGATTTATTGGGACATTTTTCACACACTCACCTCCCCCAGACACCACTGTCTCAGAGCTCAAGCTCTAACAACAGGGGAACAGTTCACCCTCTAGGCTTTTGATCTACCCATCATCTAAAACAGGGAGATGAAAGTATTTCAGCTCACTGGGAAGCATGGCCACTACTTACTTGGGTTTTCTACAGATAAAACATCTGAAACGACACAAAAAATTCAAACTTACAGTAAGTACTTTGTAAGACTGGAGAGGTACATAGTGCAAGATCTGTTACACTTAAAGCAACAAGTGGCCCATGTTTTCTCTGATTTCTTTTACAGCTTGGGTAATTCAGCAGCCAGGATTTCATTTGCTGCTGGCAATTCAGACAGCATTTGTCCCCAGATCCATAAATGTTACCTAAGTGATTTTCAAACAGAAGTCTGCTTGGACATTAGGATGTTTAACTTGCAATCCAAAACTAATCCTTGTCCCTCTTTCACTGTTCATCACATCATTCACAAGCTTGTTTGCACTGTCCATTTCAGGCAGCCTTAGTAAAGTCTGGGAACAGTCATCTTTACACTGCTAGTATTACAGACGGAAGGAAAACCTCTTCTTAGACTGAGCCACTAACCCCAAGTAGCAAATTGTACTTTTTACTCTTTCCTTGCTGGTCAAATCTCATGTTTTCAGAAAGTGCAGAGTGCATCAGCAGTTAAGAAAAGAATAAAAAAGCAGAGTATAAAATTACACAGTTCTGTAATGGATCATATTCCCCTCCCCCCCAACACCTTGACTTAATAACTTATGAAGCCAAATAATAAACAATTTGTTCCCAAACTCCACTATGCTGTTCTGGGGTTGTTTTCTGGGAGCTGGGGTTGGGGTGTGTATACAGCACGTTGCTGCTATTTTTGGGGTTGTTTTTTTTTTTTTTTTTTTAACTAGACTTGACACACACACAGAGGTACATCAGTCTTTATTCTGACAAATAGCAAGCCATGTCATTTTTCACTCATAATGCTTGACCCTCAACAGGGCTTCCTTTTCCATAAACTCTGAATCTGGGTACTCCAGTAACTCTGAGAGCAAAATCCACCTGTGACTTAACCTAAACCAGATTACATTCAAGTTCTGCCAACAGGGAAGGACACCTGCAGGACAGCAGAGTTCACTGTGTCAGGCTGCTTTGCCTTGCAAGGATTTCCACCTTCCAGATCTGAAAACAAGAATCAAGCAGATTCGAGGATAACAGTGTGAAAGAGGATTTTGTTGAACAAGCAATTTAATACACCTACCAAGCTACAGACAGCTTCCCCAAAACTGGGAAAAGTTCTGTAAAAAGTCTTTGTTAAAAAATTAATTACCCAAAACGTGAGAAAGGTAAAAAATTAGCTAGATTCTTCAATAGATATATTTACCACAAGTTATCCTGTTAGGAAGCTCTTACAATATGCCAAGTTATGTGATCACTTGCTGAAGTGATTTTGTCCATACGACAGAATTTATGAAGAAATGGGCAACAAATGGCAGCATCACTGCTCCTTTTTCTACCCACAAATAATTTTTTAAAAAATACAATATTTTAGCTGGAGCAGGTCTCTGGAGATGATTAAGTAGTATTAAAGGCACTATTAAGAGACTGAGCTTGTAGTGCAGCTGCACCTTCCTCAACTGTTTGGTTTGCTGATAACCTTTGACATATAACCATGGCAGCAAAGAGTGAAAAATGCCCCTGCAGTGTGACAACAAGTAAAGCAGAAATCCACAGTGTGGCCAAACACACAAAGCAGATTTTCACTTTAGAAATACAAAGCCAACATATTTATCAAGGTCAAAGTTTAGTGACCACTACCCATCATAACTATATGCACAACACATGTACGTATCAAATCAGGTATATAACAGCAGGATTCGATTCCTCAGTCACAGAAGCTCAACTTGAGCCATACGTTAAAAAAATGCAAGAACTGAGGAAGTAGAGAGCAAGTGTTGGGCTCTGCAGAACATGGTTGCCCTCTGGGCAGCCATGAGGGCCGGCTGCCTGCTGGGTTGTACTGGTAAGAGCACGGCCAGGAGGCCAAGGGACTCAGTCAGATCCTCTCTGTGTTTGTGAAGCCCCATGTGGACCTCTCTGATTATCTCGGCCCTTCCAATACAGGACAGCAGTTGCCAAGTCTCTTGCAGTGACTAAGGGTGACAAAAAATTCCGGAATTCCAAAATGAAGCGCAAGTGTACAGCTGAAATCAAAGTAGGACACTTTTTTTCAGAGAACTTTCTCCTCATTTGTAAATTCAGACCATCAGTTCAGTCTCCAGAGGCTATTCTGGCACCATATATAATTCTATCTGAGAAAAGCATCCCACCACTTTTTCCTGTGTTCACTAAGATGATCATTATATTTTAAGCAATTCCTTAAGTACTTCAGGGCATTTTTAGTCACTTGGAACTGCAAGCAACTGCAAAAGAAGTATTCCTTTAATTGCACTCACACTCCATATGGTTAGCTTTAAAGGCACAGGAGCAGCCTGACAGGACTGACAGCCCATCTCGGTGTTCAGCAGGGACTTGTGGGATGCACAGTCTGCATTCAGTACAGCTCACACTGGTGACACACTAACCAAAATCACCTGCTAAGCTATCAGCTATCAGCTCTATACAGAGACACTTAGTGCGCTGTCTCACAGCTGCTATACCTGTGACAGACCACACCACACGAATGAGGATGTATAATGCACAGAGACCCTTGCAATACCATTTTCAGCTGCTGAAGGTGTGCCATCCTGATAAAGGATTTTCTTCCTTCAGCTCACTCTTTTGTCCTAAGGTGCACTCACACAAGTGGAGAGAAAAGGCATTACCGACAAACATATAATTAAGGGGAGATCTATACTCAGGCTAGACTATAACTTTCATTTGCCAGAAAAAAAATCCATGGGAAATTTCAGAAAAAGAAAATTCTGTATTATTAGGAAATACCACAGCTGAAAAAATTTCTAAGACACAGCTACTAAGGGCACAGACATGAGCGACAGAGGATGCTGATGAAGAATGCAAACTTGATGCAGTACAGAAATAAAACACAACTTATTCCTCTTGCAGGGCATTTTTTTCCTTTCAATCTCGTATGCAGAATTTGCGCAGGACCCCGAAGTGCAACTGGGTTTTATGTCACAATAACACTATGTAACTTCAGATTTCATAAAGGCTAAAAGGAACCCTAAGTTCTCTTGAAAAATTTTAACATCATCTCAAATTAGAATTTCATCTGTGTTTTTTCCAAGGTTTGCCATTTGAGAAACAAAAGAGCGTTTCAGTTTGGTGCAAGCAACTTCACTGAACATACAGTGTTCTCTCAAATAGGCAAAGGAGGGAAAAGCTACAGTTCAAGAAAGAAAATTCACTTGAAGGGGCACGGCAGCGTCGCATCATGAGGGTCAGATCATTTTATATTCCTCTATATCTTATAACTGACTGTGCAAATGTCAAACTGAGCATTAGTTATGCCAGGCAATCACAGACCTAACGAGAGTAGCAGCATTGACCACATACCTGGCAGTAACCATCAGCTTTCTTTTACTCCCTGTACAGGCCTGTGGGGAAAGACACCATCACTTTGTCCTGATATTTATTGTTTTAATTGAAGTGAAATAAAACCCATTACAGGTAGTCATAGCAATTAGCCCCATGTGGTCACTCAACCTATTTTTTGAATAAAAGAAGCATTTTGATAACAGCAAAGCAATTCACTGAGGGAAACACACAAACAGGTACCTTTGATACTTTTTGCCTAAATAAAAGACCTGAGTTTGGGGACTAACCCAAGGCAGGAGAAATCCAAACAGCAGAGCAAACAGCTCATCTGTATTAATTGACCAATTGCTCAGAGTGAAACAAATTTTACACTTAGGTTGAATTTCTTTATCCTTTCACCAGCTGACTTCAAATGGTGACTTTCTGGAATTACAGCCCTATAGAAGGCCTTGCTGGCCTATTAGTCTGTATAAATATCTCAGACTTTTCAGTCTTCTTCATTTACAAAACCAGGGTGTGCTCGTGCTGGCATTAGAGTCAAACATGCATGAAAAAAAAGTATCTGAGAGACCATATTATTCTGTTACTTTATAGGAACATTCAGTATTGAAGACACTTATTTGACAGTTTTCAAAGGATTCAAGAACATTCCTAATGAAGAGAGCCAGATTATATTTTAATTACTTCCTAGTACTAATCAGTGTGAGATACATGTTCTTTAATAAAACGGAAGATATCTTGAGATAGGGCGAGTGCTATCCAGCTGCACAGTAGTCCTCAACATTCACTATTCCCTTTAGCCTCATTTGTTTAGTGCTCCAGTAAACAAGTGGGACTTCAGAGGCAGTCCTTAAAATGGACTTCTGACACTTGGGTGGAAGCACATACCAGCATCTAATTTGGTGATTTTTTTTTGGTGTGGGTTTTCCCACACCCCCCTTCTTTTCAGTTTCATCTTCGAAACTATCAGGCATGCTGGTAAGTCTAAACCAACTGTAATTCGAAACAAATACACTTGTTAAATGCACAGACACACAGAAAATACAAAACTCAGTAAAAATATTTCAGACAGACTCCAAGTCACAAGGGAAGGGGAGGGGTTATTAAAAAGCCCTCAATAAAGGGCTCTTGTTTAGAACTTGTTAATTACCGTCAGTCAAGCATGGACAACAACGATCTGATCTTTCAAAGTGAAATTTCCATCTCCACGGAAAGAAAACAATGCTTAGTTAAATCCAGAGGAGCAGCAAGCCTATCTTTGTAAGAGGAAGAAGTAAACTGGCTTTAGAAGAAATATGAAAAATATTTAGATTTCCTAGAGGATTCCAAAATTCCAGTTATAAAAGCCAGCAAACATTTGCCGTTAGAGTGTTGTTTAATTGATACAATTAAACTTATGAGAAATGCCAAGATGGAATTTGTGACAGGGAACAGACGGTTTCCTGAACTACATCAACCAACATGCATCTTGTCATATGCATATTCTGTGTAGGAAGCTTAAAAGAAATATTTTTATTTGAATTAGCAGCAACTTGGCCAACTAGAGTTAAAGCAACTTCAAGGTATGTAATTGAATAAAGTGTCCTCCCACTTTTTTGCAAACTTTGGCATCTCTATACCTGGGCACATAATGGTAAGTGCCCAGCTTCCCTGATTTTGTCTAAAATAACCCAAGTGGAATAGAGTCAGCTCCCACATAAACTGCATTAAGCATAGCCCTTTATGTGGTCATTTCAGATTCAAATTTACTTGCATATCACTTAAGTGTTTTCTGTTTTTTTCTCCCTTTTTACCGAATGTCTTCTCAGGAACCAGACGACATGAATTATATGTATTCAAAGGAAGATGCTATCTGCCCATTAACATTATGCTGTGAGCTGTAATAAAACATCAACAGCAGAAAGCAAGCACTACCACCTCTATGACTCTGTGTGGTTTCATAAGGAAGCTCTTCCCTTTAATGCACGTCAGGACTGTTTCAGACAGCACTTGTCAAATGGTGCTGGAGTAGGTCCAAAGCAGCTCCAAACACTTTCAGGGCATCCATTAGCCTGCTGGTAGATAAGCATCCTGTGATCTGCCACAGGTTCTTTAAATCAACATTTCAGAAGTGCACTGACATCGGGTCCTTTAACTCCAGAACATTACCAACTAAAAAAATTTTCCCAAAATACTGCTAAAATCTCGGCAGAGGGAATGGGGTGGGGAAAGGGGCGAGGGGACAGGCAGAAAGAAGTCCAGAGTTAAATTTGGTACCGGCTCAAACTGCCGACGTCGAGACAAGCCAAATTGCAGCAGAAGCCCTCCTGCTGAGGTTCCAGGCAGCCTAGCAGAGAAGGACAGCTCGGTAAGGGCACAAAGTCAAAGGTGCAGTGAGCATCTGCAGCATTCAGTCATCCCCATCGCGCATCTCCCCGGCTTTGTCCTTCGACACAAAAGGCTGATAGCTGTTTCAAGCAAAGGCTTGAAAAGTTCCTAATCGTCTTCAGGTAAGCTCGTTTACATTCTTGCAAGAGAAAGACTTATCTGAAAGCTGAAGCTTCCATTACAAGAGAAGACAAAGTCACTACTTGCTGTGGCTATTCAATTGTAGTCGAAGTCGTTTTCTACTTTAAGCTGCCAATTTGTGTCTTGACAGCAGCTTCTTCCACCCCCCTCTCTCAGTTCTCTTAAAAAGAACAGATTCTCTCAGTTAATTCAAAATGACTGAATTATTTCCCAATACAGTAACTCAAAGTACTTACTATATAATCAATGCTTTTAGACACAAGTATCCTCTGGGCATTTTATTTCACATAGATATCCATGGGGTCAATTACACTTGCTGTGCAAATCATGCACTCGAGCCTGATCAGTGACACTAGAAATTCAATTATATCTGGCTTTCTAGATGAATCTTTTGATGGACTAGGGTGCAGCTATGCAGCTATTTAATTTAATAAAGCTATTTAGATCCAATGTTAAGCAGATGGTGAAACTTGGATGTGATTTCATAGTAACACATTTGAAAGTGACAAGTCTAAATCTCTCACTTCGTCTGGAAACCGGCTTCGGGATAACCTACTCCAACTTACGACAACCAGCTAAGTAGCGTCGACATCCAAATTAACCGGATTCTTCCTGCTATTAGGACATATCTGAAGGCAATAGGCAAGTAGTCTAAATATTGCCTTCTGGTATAAGCAGGACCATTTCCTCCAAGCACCATTCCGCGTTTGCCTTTTTTCTTGCTTACTCTGTGTCATGTATCACTTGAAAGTAAGGTGATTTAACCATTTGCAATGCTGCATCATTGTAATTTTTCCAGCTATAAGAAGGATAGCTGACGTTGATAAGTTACCCATTTTCCACTTGGAAAATTTCTCAGTTAAACTTACATGCACACTCCACAGCCCTCATGCCTTTACACAACATGAAAGCGGAGGAAAAAAAATTATGCAACACTGAATCTCAAACATTTCCAGATTGAGTAAAAAATTAATTAACACTGCCCCGAGAAGCCAGAGCAGAGAGAGACAAATATGGAACAAAATAGAATCTATTCTCCATCTTACAAGTGCATTAGGTATTTTCTCGTCAGTAAAGCCCGAAGTGAGAAATAAATTAGCCAAGAACATAAAAAGAATGGAAATCCTAGGGAAGAGACTGCTAAACCAATTTTTTAGTAGCCAATTTTAAAACCTCTTGAAGAGCCAACACAAAATACATCTGAACAGGTGAGACTTTTTGCCTTAACCCATAGTAGGTGTTTTGTTACTAATCCAGGGCTTCTAGCAATATTCCTGGTGATGGGAAACAGATCCAGCTGACAGCAGGCATCACATCTGAGTCATCACAAGCATTAGTAAGAAAGTAGTGTACTCTGAAACAGTGTGTGTCTTCCTCCAGCCACCTTAAGCCTTTTGTTCATTTGCTTAGCCTACCTGGGTAAACCAATCTCCAACTGATGCTATCCATCACTCTGGATTTTAAACCTAATATAAAGGCATTTTATTTGCCCATAGCCATTTCTCTCTTTCCTCTCAATTCATGTCAAAGAAGGAAAGGACTTTGTTAGTTGTGGGATTAAAGTCAGGCTGCTTCAGTTTTTATACTTAAAAAGAGCAGTCGCATCAGTAGATGAAGTCTGGTCTTAAAAGAGCCAGTTTAGTCAAAAGACAGAAATACAACTGCTCTATGTTTTACCTACCATACTTGACAAGGAATTCAGCTTTTGCCACAAATAGTGCCTGAAAGTAATTATTCTCAAATTACTAGAGCAATTCAGAAAAGTTAGAGATCTGTGGGCTCTTTTTCTTGCGAGTACAATACACTATGGTGGCAGCAGAGACCATGCTTAGACAGGTGTCTGTCTCTCCCCTGACCAGCCAGCAGGTAGGTCTGAAGGGCTGAAGCATCTTTAGCAGGTCCACTGCTGCACTGCACATGACCTAATACTGCATACAGCCATAAATCAGCAGAAAAAACTTAATTTTCTGGAGTTTGCTACAAGCTGAATTGTGTAAACAAATACTGGCCCAAAATATTTTGCTGTCAAGAAAAGGCGCTGTTCAAGCACAGAATATCTGAAGTCATACAGAGGACTATAACACACTTCTTAATGGGACAGGCAAGATGAAGTATTAGGGAGACTGAAACTGCAGGCACATGTCCCTAGGGACAGGATCTAATGCAGCAAGACCACCAGGAGCAAGAATTCAGAGATCCAAGACAATAATAAACAAATAAAATTGAACACTGGGAAAGGACAAAGGGAAAAAAAACCACGCAGTGGAATCTTTTATAACATGTCTTAAATACTTCACTTGCAATCCTTAACCAATACAGCCAGACCACTATTTTCACACAGATGCAAAAATGAAGTTACTTTCCAGTATTTAGACTGAAGTCACATGGCACTGGAGTGGAACCAGAGGCAAAAGTGGTAGACAAGGATTTAGTCAAAGACATCTAATTTACCAAGTTACACTAAGAGCAGTACCTGATATATGGTCCCAGGCATCATAAAAACTCAGAACTCACTAAAGTTTTACCAGAACAGGAACAAATTCAAGTGTGGTGCAATAGCAAATATTCAAACTTCTTCCTCTGGCAATCAGTATCAAAAAAGTTATTTCCTGTAAATCTCTGTTGGATTATAATTCTAATTTAACCTAGTGGAAGAGTACGTTTCAAGTTGGAATATAATAAATCTGTGTCTAGCCTCAGTCAAATAGAAGTGACTTTTTAATATATTTCACATACTCTATGCATTCTGTGTGTAGCCCTGCACAGAAATTCAAATTCTTCTCAGCTGTTGAGGAAGCTGGAGTCTACTTGGTTTCCAACTTGGTCCCAAAATTGTGAGGTAAATTCCAATTTACAGTCTTGATTACTAGTCATTCAAAGGGTAAAAGAGTCACAGCTTGCCTTGTAGGCTCCCAGATAGAATTCATTTTCTACTGGCAATTGAAGGATCTAGATTTCGATACAGCATAAAATTAAGTCAAGTAAGATCACAAAACAAGACTAGAAAAAGTTTCACTGAGGGGTTGTCAGTGCCGATTAAAATGCTTAACACATCTCTACTTGGGTTTCACATTGTTTGAATAATTATTACTAAGACTTGCAACCTATTTTTTGTACATTTTCATTCAGTATAATTCAGCTAAAGGTACTAAGCTAATGACCAAGAACAGTGCCACACCTTTGACTAAAGGCAGGAACATCAAATCTTTACTTTCTGTCAGAAAGGAACTCTGAGGTTGTTAGAACTTTGAACCATTACTTTTGCCAGGTAGGTTCTGTTACAAGTACAGTTTTTGACTAAGGATGAAATCAGAGGCCTCTACTTCTCAAAGCAGCGATATCAGAAGCAGAGTGCTGAACAGTAATATCTAGAAGCCGCCTAAACTTCAAAGTTCTTTCAGAAAGCTCTCCCCACAATCAGGTCCTCTCACACACCGGTTTATTACACACTCCCACCTAGCAGTTCTTCATTGCTTACAAATATTTCCAAAGTATATCATCTCAGTTACACATCACGACACACACAGACAACAAAAAAATGAATGAACACCGGTAGGTTTTAATGCCATTGAATTTTCTAAGCAATCTACCAAATACACCAAAAATTTTATTATGTGTTACCCTGCTGAGATATTCAGCCACTCTTCGACATATCTTTTTAGCACATTGTTAGAACATAACTATCTTTAAACACCTTCAGAAAAATGGGCCAAGCAAGTGCTTCTAAGTTTCCACAGTATTGCAGACATCTATGCCACCAATTGCACAAACCCATCCAAACCAGCTTTGGAACACCACTGAAAACTCAGGCCAGCTTGATTAATTTCAAGCCTAATATTTTAATGACACTGGTAAGGTACGTTATGTGTGTGAACTGCAATGAAGCATTAGCTTTGCTGTTGGGAATAAATGCATTTCCAAAAGTCAAACCTAGTCTTCCAATACTCTGGGCATGTACCACAGGCAGACAGAAAACCCCAGGCTACCTCCCACAGTGAAGTGACCTGAGTTGTCAAAACAATTTTGACTGCTCTGCTGCTACCTGTTACTACAGCACTCACATGCAGAGCCTTCAAACAACACAGCGGTTCAGAGAGAACAATTTCAGGTCTGTGGCATCCAGAAAGTTACTATGATACATCTTAATCACTTATCTGTACAACAGTACAGTTTTCTGCACCTGAATTTGTGTCACTCAGAGATGGAAACAGCAGCGACACTGCCAGAAAGCGGCTAAACTTAAGAATCTGAAGGTAAAAACCTTGCCTCCACTCTTCATGAATTATAATACCTTTTTATTGGGCTTTCCTTGAGCTGGATACCCAATACATTAGATAATTCTGTGACTGAACAGCAGTAGTCCTTTATCTTGCTTAGTGTTTCCCTTCTTTTAGTAGTACATTTTCTTAGTTTTCATTTGTATTGTATCCACAAACATTTTGGAAACTCCAAACATTAAATCTTATGCTTTCCACAATTGGACTAACCTGTAGAATTTAAAGATACTTGAGCAGAGGACAGCTTACTTTTATCAAAGCTCAAGATGTGAATTACTAATCTTCCCCTCCTTTCCTACCTCCCTCACCAGTGATTTTGGGTGTTCAGTTTACCTAAGTGGTAGATTTTCACAAAGTACTATATGCTTCCTGTTATGTAAAATAAATATTGAAAGGATTTCAGCAGGCAACACCACAGACATTCAAAAGTGGCACTGTTAGGAAAAAACACATGCTCTGCATATGCAGCCACAGAGGAGGAAACTTATCACCAAAAAAGTGGATCCATTTTTCCATACCTTAAGCAATCTGAAATCTAAACAATATACAAATATTTTATATTTTTAATGTTTTTATTCCAATCAAAATACAAATACAAGCATTCGAAAATATACAAAAATAAAAAAGGACATTTTCTACATCTTGAAAAAGCAGATCAAACCTACTTCTATATGTACAATTCTTTCTGTGGGAAGTCCTAATCAGCAGACTTTTTTCTGTTCTCTTCTGAGCATTCTATGCCAAATCCCCTCTCCCAAAATCCAGCCACATTGAAGACTACAAGCAACAATTCAAAAAGCTAACACATTGTTAATGTCCCTGAACAGATTACAGAAAAAAACATTTCTCACAGGTAATAAACCTGTAGGTGATAATATATTTTGCTAATGACTTTAGGGCAAATTACATCCTGATGGGTAGTTTGCAATTCAAGCTTTCTGCAGTTTGTTGATATATAACTTGGGTAACAGAGTTGGACTACATTTTTAAGTTATTTTTACAAATTCAAAAAACCAATTATAGCTTTGTTGATAGCATTCTTCCTTCCTCCCTCCTTCCCCCAAAGTTTTAACTCTTCACACAAAAATGTATCTGCAAATAAGAATAAAAAGCCATAGAAAAGGTCTGAACCCAAAATAATTGTTTTTTACATCACCTGCCAAAATAACAGGGACTGAAATGACCACCTCCTCAACACCACCTTGTACTAATGAATGCAGAGGAAGCATTGTCACAATAGTTTTGAACCACTCTATAATGTATATCCTCATATTTTTGGTATGAAATTTTCCTCAGTAATATTGATCAAATTATCTCAAGAGGTACAGTTCATTCACGGAATCGTCTGTCATTCCACGTGTTTTAATGTTTGGCCAAGACACTGTTTTCTTTTCATGTTTTGAGAGATGAGGTTTTTTGGAGCTGCAGTAACGTAAGGATAAGGAGAGGCAACGTTCATGGAAAGAGGTAGCTGATTAAACTGACATTGTGGGAACACATATTTTTGGGGGACAGAAGCCCTACTTTAGGTCTCAAATACAGCAGGTAAGCTTTAAAGTTTAAAACAGATGCTCAGTTTACATGAATGTGCTCAGTTCCTAAAAGAAAAGCAAGGTGACAGTGGTGCAAAGATAGCTCCCAAGAAACAGGTTCTCTCCAACCTTTTTCCTTGCCATTCCTTCAGTTGTCAACTTCAACCACATCATATAACAGAAAGCTGCTTAGCAAGAGAACAGCTAATATCTGCTTCTACAGCATCCAGAACACAGGCACCTAAGCCATAATGTTCTAGCTGCTACCTAGCTAGAAGATTAACAAGCTAGAAACATTTAATTTACCTCGCCCTATTGTGGATAGGTATCTCATTAACTTTTACTACGATGGAGACAAATGCAGGTTGAATACAGGTTTAACAATGACCTCCTGCCTGCAGCACACTTCACTATGCTAGCTTTCAATTCTGCTGCTTCTACAGCTTTGACTCGTGCCTCTAAAAAATCCAAACATCTGCAGAGGAACACACTAACGCCACGGAAGTCATGTTCAGTATGACATACCCATTCTTCTCAACATTTTGTCTTCAGGTCATCTAATGAAAATCATGATTCTGTACTCACGTGTACATGTACTTAGAGAATAAACGAGCCATTTAATTTTCTCCAGCAAATTTTAGACCCCAACCTATTTTCTGCTGTCTTAAAATATTTCAGGATTGCCCTGTGAGCTCATTTCAGCACTAATACATTATATACATTTTTTTTTACTTCCTAAATATTTATGTTTTAGTCCGCAGCAAAACTTATTTCTCTGGAAAGATCCTGAGCACATTTTTTTAACCATTACCCCACACTCACAAGATTTCATGTGGGATAATGTTAGCACTGGTAACATCAGGATATTCTCCACTTACTTCACACTACTGGTTAAGGTTAAAGGGCAGTGCTGAAAAGTCCTTGAAGTTGACTGAAGTCTTTGTTTTCTTGCTAAGACATAAGAACACATCCCAGGCAGTTTTACTGCAAACTGAGAAGAAAGCAAGGAATGTATTTATTACCAAGCAAGATAAACTCTTTAAAATAGGAGTCATATTTGGAAAAATGGCTAAATAGCAACTGACAGGTATGATGTAGCTTCACATAAGACACTTACAGAAAGTTCTGTCTTGTCTAGTCATCTACTTCCTCCAACCAAGTTTCATATAGACCTAACTGTAAAACCAAAACCAGCATGCACATCAACAGGCAGAATCAATAGAAAATAAAAAGGTTTTGATGTAAGGCAATTGCTTCACTTTTAACAAAATGGAAAGACACACAGCATACTTTATGAAACAGCCAGTCAGTATTTGAGAGGTAGTCTAGTTGTTCATTTGACTGGGAGAGGTAGAGCTAGTTGAGAAATCAATAGCTAAGGCCAGTCAAAATGATTCCCAGGTTTTCTAAGCTGTGAAAAAATGACTCTCAGCCCGAGACTATTAATGTCACAAGGGATTCAGCTGTCTTGCTCATATTAGTCACTTTTACATAGGTCAAGTTATTGTAAAAATATCCATCCAGGGAGAGAATGGTCCAAGAAATAGCCAGGGAAAAAGCTTAGCTACATTTTGGCATGTGTCAACCAATTAATCTAGTTTATGCATCTTACGACTAAAGCTAAAAGGCTCTCCTCTTTTGGCAGGTTGATATAACTACAAAACCAAATACATGCCCAAGACTAGAAGCAGGTTAGGTCTCAAACTCCTTGTGGTTTACCTATATGAAATTCTCCATGCAATTTCTTCCCACAGGAAAAAACACCAATTATTTTAGAGATGAAAGCCAACGAGACATATGGGTCATCAAGTCAACAGGTAATAAAAGCCTTGTTAAAGACGTCTGGGTACAGAATCATACATAATGCTCCCTTGGATTGATGTAGACTCTTCCAGGTCCTGAGTTTTGTGGGTATCTGCTGCTCCAGTTTTTGTAGTAAGTTTGCTGATAAACAGGATACATAGGCTGAAGACCTTCTTGTTCCTCTGGCTCTTCAGCCTCGTAAGTAAGTTGCCTTCCATTCACAGCTTTCTAAATACACATAAGAATCAATGAGTTTCATACTTCATGTATAGAACCTGCAATTCCTTTTCTTGTTAAAACTTTAAGCAAAATAAAAGATGCATGATCTCCAAAACAGTCCTATGAATAAAGAAACATGAACTTAAAAATTCTAATCACTAACAGACATGAAAGAAGCATTAGTAACTATTCAGAGTTAAGCTGAACCTTTTGTTTCAGAATTTAAAGCTCAATGAATCTAATGAGCAAATCACCAATTATGAAAATGTCTGTCAGCAATTATGAAAATGTCTGTCAGCAACTCCTGTGCTTTGTTATGTTACTCAACAAAAAAATCAAAGCTGTAGTGTTTAAATCTTTAAATTAGTCAGTGAAACTACTACAGGGTATTAAAATGGTATCGTCACTTTTCACTTCATGAACAGCAAACCCATACCTCGAACAGTTATTGACCAGGATGGACAAATATTTTTTTGCTAATGAAAAACATCTTTATAAGCTTATTTTAAGGAACAAAATGAAATCAAAGCTTCATTTAGAAATTCAAGCCATTTTATTATTTACCATGTGCTGCAAGTTTCCAGCATCTTTCTCTCTGTACTGGCTTTGCAAAGCAAAATGTTCTTTCTGAAAGAAGAAAAGTTACAGTGGAAACAAGTCAAGATTCAACACTGCAGAAGAGGTTTGGTTTATACAAAAATACTAGTCATCACAAAATACACTCTGCCTTGGGAAGTGTCTTAACTGACAACCATTTAGAATCCTTTTTATAAACCAGTGGCTGGTGGAAAAGAAGATCAGGGTCAGTCAGGGTAGCCTGTTCCACCTGTGTCCCCTCTCCCAACTTCTTGTCCCCCTCCCAACCTCCTGTGCACACCCCCAGTCCACTTGCTGGTAGAGCAGTACAAGAAGCAGAAAAGCCCCTGATGGTGTGTGAGCACTGCTCAGCAGCAACAAACATCCCTGACTCACCAACACCGTTATTTGCACAAATCCAAAACCCAGTCCCAAAACAGCTACTGCAAAGAAAATCAACTCCTCCCCAGCCAAACCACCCACTGTAGGAGATGAGGTTCAAGACCACGTAAGGAATCTGGAGGTGCACAAGTTCATGGGATCTGATGAGATACATCTGCAGGTTCTGAGGAAACTGGTGCAGGAAGTGACTAAACCATTATCCATGATATTTGAGAAGTCATGGCAGTCCAGTGAAGTTCCACTGACTTGGAAAGAGGAAATAAACCCTCAATTTTTAAAAAGGGAAACAAAGATGATCTGGGGAACTATAGGCCAGTCAGTCACACTTCAGTGCCCAGTAAGACGAAGGAGCAGATTCTCCTGAAAACTATGCTAAGGCACATGGAAAATAAGGAGGTGATTGGCAACAGCCAACATGGCTTCACGAAGGGCACACTGTGCCTGACAAATTTGGTGTCTGTCTATGACAGGGTTATAGTGTTGGTGGATGAAGGAAGAGCAACTGATGTCATCTACCTGGACACGTGCAAAGCATTTGATGCCGTCTTGCATGACATCCCTGTCTCTAAACTGAGAGCCATGGATGTGATGGATGGACCATGTGGTGGATAAAAAATTGGCTGGATGGTCACACTCGAAGAATTGTGGTCAAGGGCTCAATGTCCAAGTGGGAACCAGTGATAAGTGTCATTCCTCAGTGCTTGACAACAGGTCTGGCGCAGTTTAACATCTTTGCTGGCAACATGGACACTGGGATTGAGTGCAGCCTCACCAAGTTTGCTGATGGCATCAAGCTGTGTGGTGTGGTTGACATGCTGGGGGAAAGAGATGCCATCCAGAGGGACCTTGGCAGGCTTGAGAGGTGGGACTGCACAAACCTCATTAAGTTCAACAAGGCCAAGTGCAAGTTCCTGCACCTGAGCCAGAGCACAAACATGGGCTGGGTGGAGAATGGATTGAGAGCAGCCCTGAGGAGGACTTGGGGATGTTGGTGGATGAGAAGTTCCTTAATGCAGATGACTTGAAATCTCCCTTCTTTCATTTTTTTTTTCACCATTATGAAGGAGCAACTTTATGAGTGAAATGGCTTATTTCCAAATATCCAGATAATCACCAACTGTCTGAGAAACTGGCCAATCTTAATCACACCAAGCAATGTTAACTGAGAATTATGATTTAGGATACATTTTATACTACGGTATCATCACTCCTAATTAAGTTCTTCCCCTTATGCCACACTTAGTAAAGGGGCACAACAGGATCAAGTGACAACTTTTGCACAATTTTATAATTTTTGTTTTGTAATTCCTTCTTTTCCCAGCAGTCCCACAGTGGTAGCAACGACACAAAGTAGCTAAGTTGCTGGTCTTAGGGCAGAATCCCTATGCAACAAGTATTCATACAGGTAGGTAATATTTGCAGGGGCTCTCACCTGAAAAAATTATTTTGAAAAGAACCCAATCTCAGTAATGTTTCTCCTTCTTTTCTCCTCCTTTCCCATAGCCTTTTACTTTTCCACATTTGTTTAGTTCAAGTTTTGAAGCAGCTTTGAGTTATTCAACTTTTAATATGACCCCCAAAATGCATTGTAAAATTACTTTAAAAATCATCTAATATTTTCTATCTTCTCCACTTCTCCAAAAGTTATTTTTCACCATCTTCACAGGTTTATTACTCCAAATTTTGTTTGTCAAACTTCTTGTCTTGTAATTCCATTTCAAAGTCACGCTGCTTTTGCTTCTCAAGTCTTGAAATGCAATCTGCAGACCAATTCTGAGAATATGTGATTTACCACTTAACAGGATTGGTAAATCCTCTTACTGGTCTTTCATATCTGAGCTAAGAGCATGAATTTACCACACAAGAAGGCAAAACACACATGGGGAACAAGAACCATCCCCATCTTCACCAAAGGCTAATGTTCTGTGAGAAAACATGTTCTGTCTACCAACAGTGGACTTAGACATGATTAAGACAAACACTGGAAAGCAGAAGAGCAAATTCCAGTTAGTTCATTTATTCAGTTAAAGCTAGAGACAAAGGAAATCATCTCACATGGCATGAAAAGACACCACCTTTGCTAGAGAATAAAGTTGCACATTTTACAGCCATGAAGCAAGTGATAAAACCAAAATCATCAGGTTCTGTCAAACAAAACTGGTGTTGAGCTACACTCTTTCTATGTAGGGAGAGATAGTGTATCTGGGGTTCTGTGCTGATACTTAACAGTAGTTTGCATTGCCTTACCTTTACATTTTGCAGAGTTTCATAAAAACACTGTTTTACTCTAAGCATGCTCCTTCTCAAACAGTCCTTCAAAACCCTAAACCAATTATCTCACCAACAATTCCATCTTGTTTCTGTTTTCATCAAGGAAGAGGTATTTTCATCTGCATGAAGAGCATTAGGAAAAGAACTAGAAGAGTGAAAGAGAACCACAATCTATAAATGAATCAATATTGTGCTAGGTTTAAGAGTACTGCAGATGATGTTTTCCAATTTGATTCAGAAATATTGTCATTTGGTAAATGGTGTTATATGCTTTTAACGATGCTAAGACAATTTCACCATTTTCTTTCCTGTTTTGAATAGGAACAGAAATACTACTGGTAAAGAGCTTTAGCATTTGACCTGTTTGTGTGGTTAAATAAGTGAGGCATTCTTCCAAGCTGCAAGTCTAAAATCAGTCTTTCTCATGGCCAGAACTACCTACTGGGCTGTACTTCCCTTCATCCACTCTTATTTTCTGTTGCTACAGAAGAGCCCTGTTAAATTCTGAGTCCTTCAAGAACTCTGAATGTTGCATTGCATTATGCAAAACAATGTTTCTTTTTCCTTTTACCTTCAGAAGCACCTGTCAAGCTAGTAATAGCTTCAGTTCTTTCCCATTGTCAAAGACTACCCATCTCAGTCACGTTTCAAGGCAAGCAAAGAAGTTTTGCTTCTTAGCAATATATCCTTTGAAACAGTGAATCTAATGATTCCAAGGACTGCCTGAATTAGTACACCCTCTCCTACTGCTTTTTTAAATATTACGCAACAGAAAAAAATCCTCTTTAAGCCACTGGAATTCTTCCATTGCTCAACTTCTTGATTTGCCTCAAAAATTCAGTTGCCAAGCAGAGATTCCTCTCTCACTAAGGACGTAACCTTCAGGCTGCTCACTGCTCTTTCATATTACATGCAATAAATGGTTCTGAGTAACAGAGTGGCATTTCCATGACAATGATTATTAAAAGAACACCCAGACAAAGTAGCTTTGTTGCTAAAAAAGGTGATAAAAGATGAACCAACAGTCTTCACAGTAAATTTAACTATAATGCTATTTTTTCTGTGTTCTATTTAATATTCCCGTGTTTTTGACTTTTGCCTCACTCTTTTATAGCCTCGGTGAACCAGTTCTTCTCAGTTCTGAAGTGATTCACACGAACATATGAATTGGTACTTGCAAATACCAGTGCAGAGAAACTATGAGTACTCAGTTTCACAGTATTTTTGCACCTTTGTGCAGCCTATTATTTCCACTCAGACTGAACCGAACATCTATTGCTGCCGACAACGCAGTGACACTCTCCCTACAGGTGTTTTCAGTGTAACCAGAAGCTTACACCTGAACTCCCCAGTGAGAGGTTCACCAGTATGCTTCTCATATATGGTAGATAATGCAGTTTCAGCAGCATTTGGAACATGAGTTCTGTGGTTAGTATATACATTCAATCACACAGGACAAGACAGGCTGCTAATTAATCTGTTTCTTGTACCTCTTTACAGCTATCCAAGTGTTGGCTTGGTACACCAAAACAAGGCAACCAATCACTTCTTAGCTAAAGCCAGTATTTTAACATTCATTTCTGTTAGATAAAGCAGAAGCTTTTGCTTCAAGCTAACAGAGCACATGTGATCATAGGTAGTATCAGCTGGGAAGACCCAGCCTTCAGCTCCAGTTCTTTTCAGTTTTGGAGTTCCACAGAGAGAGAAAGACAGGTACACTAACAATGTTATGCCAACATCCATTATTTTTAAATAAAGCATAGTTAACATCTGGCCTGAAGAACTAGATCTTTCTTCTTCCTCTCCCAAAACAGCTTAAAATGAGGAAAATGAATATTCAATTCAGTCTGTTTAGGATTTTTTTCTCTATTCACAAAATACAGTTACATAAAACATTTTACTATTTCTTAGTTTTTAAGTATTCACTTACAGAAGCTACAGTAAGCACAACCAAGAAAGAATTCAAAGGCTGCAGAGTTCCAAAGAGGAAAACAATAAAGTACAGACTTTATGAGTAGATCTGTAAAGGATAAATAATTGCATTTTGTTGTCATTTTCCCATCTAGAAGCACTACTGATGCACAAGTAACACAACAGTCCATATCTTTTCATTCTATAAGACAATCTTTTACAAATACTTAAAGCATAGGATTGCACTAGCAGAGGCAGGATTCATCAAAAATTGCATTTGTTGCATACCGTAGTGACAGAAGAAATAGCTACTACATAGTTAGCACAAGATGCCCAACCTGAGCACAGAAAAGCACTGGTTCTCTTGTGTCATCTTAGGTGTTGTACCACCTCCTAAGCAAGATGACAAAAACCTACTACACTTTATGGCAACAAAATGTTTTCTACCTTCATAATGTTATAATCATTGGGCTGCTACTAAAAGTAGCAATGGACCTTAGAAGAGTTTCTTGCTTCACTCAGCAATAATATACACAAGTATTACTCACTGTAATATTTGCAACACATGGTATTGATTTCATGCATTCCTTTCATGAGAAAGAGGAAATCTTTTATCAGCAACTGATATTTGTGAGCTTTAGTAACCATCAATCACACAAAGAAAATCTGCAGGAATATTTTGGCATTAAGAATGCCATCAAAATCCTTCTTGAAGGTAGGGGATGATTTTTTTCCTTCTATCAAAAAAGACCTCTATGGGTCCTTACAACAGCAAAGCTACACCAGAGTATTGGAAAAATGGTATTTGTTATAAACAAATGATTGTCTGAACTACCTCAGTCTTATAATTCAGCACGACAGTGGTTGGAATTACGTTATTTATACAATGTACTGAGGATAGAACAAAAATCGCACTAAAAACATTTACAATTTATTTCTTACAGGTACTAATAGGTGATGGAAGTTTTCTTCAGTGTAAGCAGAAATCTAAAAAATCAGACCGACTGATTTAGAGAGAGAGAGAAGAGAGAGAGAGAGAGAGAGAGAGAGAGAGAGAGAGAGAGAGAGAGAGAGAGAAAAGACACTTTAGAGGCTGTGGTCAGGATTCACGAGTTTTCATGAATAGACTGATTTATTTTAGGAAATATAATAATCAATGATGTTAGCTGAAGCCATCTCCCATGAACAGATCTCTTCTATGCTGCCTAGTGCAAGAAATGCCTTCCACATTCACCTGGAGCTTCACAGTCCAGTCCAGCTCAAAGCCATGCTGGAACAAAGAAGGGTAGTCCTATCCTTCCTTGTCCCCCACTTAGTTAAACTGTCTCATATGTTAGAATTAGCTTTCCAGTGTATCACCCCTATGATCCTGTTTGATCAGACTACACCCACACAAACACTAGACATTGGTAAGGAACTTTTTTGCCTATTGCTGTCTTGCTTGGACAGCGTTACTTTAGATGACATGAAATTATCCCTGAAAGCATATTAGAAATTCAAGTACTTGTCTCAGATTTAGTACAGGATCTTTTGCTGCTGATAAATGCAAGGAAAAAAAAAGGATAAAAATAGAATTTACATAATTGCAAGCATTTCAAAGTGATTTAGTGATCTTCACCGGGAATCAAACCCATACTTTGGTAAATTAGCAATGCCAAAGCCCAAATTCCAATATAACCCTACCACTCAAATATTAACAGCTTGAAAGAATGTCAGTTGTTACAAGCAAGGAAGGTGATGATGAAGTCACTTTTTAAGTTTACCAAATATATTCCCCCCCCATGAAGACTGTTTTATATTCTATGTATATTCTCTTAATCACCACGGAATTTCAACTATAGATTTTTCTACTTCAAAAGGAGATGTGTCTGTCAAATGTTGTTAGGGATACAAAAATGATCTGTCTACCTGCTTCCTGACCTTTAAGGATGACTTTGACACCAAGAATAAGAGATTCAGATATCATACATGTGGAGAAACAGCTTGGCTGCAAAACAACTAAAAGGATCCATACATTACCCAGAAAGCAGATTCAGATTAAATTAAACATAATAAAACAAAGTTAACACTTTCCCTACCTCGGTTTAAGCTGTATATAACCACTTACTCACCTGAAGCATAGCTTCTTTCTGTGGGGCTGAGAATGCTCGCTCCTCACATGAAGATGGTTTGTGAGTGGGTGGAAGGTCGATCCTGTAGTAAAGAAATCAAATATGACATGTCATGTTTGTGAAGTCCAACTGAATGGTCAGATATTATTTAACTGCCAACTCACCCAACACTCAGTATTCAGGGACACACACCTTTCAGTCACCAATGACACACGTGAAATATTGTAATGTAACACATCCACCACTGGCAATCATTCAGCCACACACTTTCTGTAGAAAAGCACCACCTATAATTCACTCTTTACCCTATAAGAGGTTAAGTAGACTGAACCTCTCCCCATACACTCCAGCTAAGTAGGGTTAGGAACTACTGTTATCTATCATGTTTTCTAGGTTATGAGATACAGCTTGAGCAACATTTTTAACTACAGCCTTTCTTTAAAAAGCCTTTAAGAAAGCCTTACTATGCATTATTGCATGCAAGACTTTTTCCATTGTAACCTTCTCAGTGAAAGCAAATGATTCTAAAAGAATTTAAATGTTTAAGACTGTTCATATAAATACGTTTCAGCTACAGAATCTAAGACAAACAAACAAGAAAACAGATTTTCTAACCATGTTAGAAATTAATCAGAAGTAAACACTTGACTTATCTTGCTAGCTCAATGCAAACAAGGAAACTTATTTTATGCTAAGGGCTCTAAGTTATTTAATTCTATTCCCCATTAAGTATATATACAGACATGACAGATATTTTCATTTCTCATTAAATGTTCACTGTATATTGCATGTGCAAAAATACTTGTATTTAAAGATATTTAAAGATATTTAAAGCCATCTTCACTGTTTATGCATGTTCCAAACAGGATCTAAACATCATCCACTTTAACTGATAAAATATTTTCAGACTTTTTTTTGTTTGCTTCTTTTTTGTTTGACCATTTGGATGCTCAAAAAAGTAAATCACCTGTACGCACCAGAGACTTGAAGAAACAACTAGAAAGCACATTAAGTCACTCATTTCTAAGTAGATCTGTGGGTGATTTTACACATATATTAGAATAAATCTTAGTAGGTCTTCCCTTCTGCAAAGCATGGTCAATCTGCTTTCAAATTAGACCCACAGGTACAACAAACTAGTAGTCTGTGGCATCAGTCAAGATGGAACTCTCCCCTGCCCTTCAGTTAAATCTATAAATTTTCTTTCAAAAAAAACCCCTTCATGTTTTCTACTCTGAAAATACAGCCTTGAAATCATGACAGCTGAATAGCTATTAAGTAAACCCAGACGTTTACATTCCTATATAGAACAAATGCTTTCTATGCATTACTTTCCATTGAACAAAAAAAAAAAAATTCCAACACATACTCACACTTTGTCAAGATAGGATGGCCTTTTTTTCCTCGGGGTCAGCAGCACTGTCACAAAGATGGTAATGATAAAAAGAGCAAGGACTGCCCCAATCACAGCCCCTGCTACAGCAACAGAAGATGTCTGCTTAAATGGCACATCTGCAATGTGATAGCACAGATTACACCTTTAAGAAGTTCACACACTTTCAATACTCAGATAAGCTACTTCAGCTTGTTCAGTTGCTCTGAGAAATGTTTCTTCCTTGTACACCAAATAGAAAGCCTTGTCCTGCACTAGCACTCTTGCAGTTCTGGCTCCACTCACTAAGTTAAAAAACTGGTTGAATTAAGACAGTTAATGAAATCATAACCTGATTTCGAAAGTGTCATTGACTACTTTTAATAAAGCAGCTGCATGCTTTTATTTTCCATTTCAAGGCAAGATGATGTTACAGAACACATGCTTTGCACTTTCATGAGCTAACAAGGTTTTCATTCAAAAACCTAGACAACTATGGCTTTATTAGGAATCTTTCTTTAAAGACATCAAAATCTGCAGAAAGCAAAAAGGAAAACATAAAATCAGGAGAAAAAAAGATATACTACTAGGAGCAATGAACATGCAAACTTACTAACTACTTGGCTTGTACTTATAAAACCAACCACTAAGACCACCTATCATCTCTAGGACTTCACACTTCAAGCTACAAGAAAGTAATTTTCATAAATAAATTTTAATAAGGAGGAAAGGAAAAAAAAAGTGTCTTTTTCCTTCTAAAGCATTTTTGTTTGACCTTAGCATTGTCAAATCCGACGTTTAACAACTCTCATACTGAATTAACACACTTGTCAGTCTTTAAAGGTCACTCCTTTCACTATGCTTGGAATTGAATGTTTTAAGTCTCAAAACTGAAAAACCCGCTAGTACTTTGATTTAAAATCATCAAGCCCAGTTATTTCAAACTTGGATCAGCAGGCTCATCAAAAAGTTGCACAATTGGAAGAGCTCATATTAGATACACTAAAACTCTTACCTGTAAAATATAGATAGCATACATTAAATAATGCTCTGATCTACATTGAATACTGAATCAGAAAGGGTGGTAGCAAAGAATTTGAAAATTAACACAGTTCTATACCTCAACATATTTCTAAAGCAATTTACTTCAGCTATTTTCGAAACAAGACATGACCATCCTCTATTTAATCTCTTACCAGAGGAAATTTTGAGAGCCTCTTCAGCTGTATGCTCTATTCACAGGTAAAAAAAACCCCTTGAAATATTCAATATGTTCTATCAATAACTCAAAATTCTAATGTTGTTCTGCCTGTACGCTGAAAAGCTGGACAGAATAATCTCTCATTAAAAAAACAAAACCCAAAACATTTAACTTGGAATCTAATAAAGAGATTCCTGTCCTCTCACTGCATATGAAAGATGTGATAGGAATACCCTGGGATCACACTCATAAAGGTATGTTTGAGTATTTATTAAGCTTGAATAAAACTGAAATAAGATTTTTTTTGTGACTTCCTTAAAGTTACGGGATAAAGTCATGGAGTACCAACTTGCAGAAGCTAATTCACTCCACAAGATTAATTAACATACCGCCTTCAGTGATCATTGTTCTAGTTTACATAATGGCTTTCTTGGCATAAGCTCCATTTGTGTCAGATACCAGGCTGAACACCATGAAACCATCCTGGTTTTGCTGCGAGAGACTCAATTTCTTCTCAGCAGCTGGTACAGTGCTGTGTTTTGGATTCAGCATGACAACAATGTTGATAACACACTCCTGTTTTTGTTTGTGCTGGACTTTTTTTTTGTGTGTGTGTGTTTCAGAGGAGGTACACAAAAGAAAACTGAGAGGGAGCATAGCTAGGACCGGTGACCCAAACTGCCCAGTATGTAAACAAGTGAAGTTCCCCAGAAGGGAGGCCACTCTGGGTTCAGGGAGGGGATCTGGCATTGGTCAGCAGGTGGGGAGCAACAGTATTGCACACCACTTGTTTGTTTGGGTTTCTTTCCCCTTTTTGATTATCATAATTATTTCCTATTATAATTTTAATATTTTACCTTGTTTTCAAATAGCAAATTGTTCTTATCTCAACACACAAGTTCTACTTTTGATTTTTCTCTCCATTTGACCAGGGTGGTCGGGAGAGAGGGGAGGTGAGTGAGCACTGGTGTGGTGCTTAGTTGCCAGCTGGGTTTAAACCACAACAGAAACATAAATCCTAGTTTCTTCTGAGGAATGGGCATATGAATCAGTGGAAGACCCACCTAAGCACTGCCTTTTAATTGGCTTAGGTTTAGTTTATACTGGGTACCCACTTCTTTAAGTGAGAAAAATCACAAGTAACTAATATATGCTGTTAGGTCCAGAATTCATGAAGAGGCTTTCGTCTTGTGATTACACCAGAAGAGTTTCTTGACTGTTTCATACTAACTTCACAGTGTCTTTTTTTCTGGTAAATTCTGTTCTAATGTTGAAACACCATAGAGCATTATACTTTCAATCAAACTCCAGAAATTGAATCTCATTTTGCGTGAGACAACAACGACCCATTTGCTTCTGACCACCAGTAAAAATAGTGATATCCCACAGCAAGAGTAACAACACACAGGAACTGAAGTGGAATTACCACAGGGCACACTGAATTTACTTTCTTATTTTGCTTTGGCAAAAATGGAGGCACAAAAATTTCATCAGCCCAACCAAGAAAACGATTAGAAACCCAGACTACCATGCCAAGGTGAAGAAGCTAGAGAGCACCTAAGATCCATGGTGCAGCATTTTAACTACCAGTTGGTCAGAAATAGATGGGAATTGATTCACTCCAAGAAATACAGTTAAAGCAGAGCTACAGCAACCAAAAACAAAAGAATGAAAAAAAATGTTGGGTTTTTTTTTAAAGCAGGCAGTTCCTAGATAGTGGATCAGCTATGCTTTAAGTGAAATTGTTTGGCAGCAACTATCCCCAGTTATCATTCTCTTATCTTCTTAAAATAGTTCCTGAAGACACTTGTTTTATAAGCTTAGGGTCTACAAGGGGAAGTGCTAAAAAGCCCATCTTAAACAGTTTAAACACTTCAGTTCATTCTATCCAGCCTCTGGGTTTACTGTGCTTTTCTGTCTTCAATTTTTAAGAACATACCTTTGAAACATTTTTGAACACTACCTATGTTCCAGAATGTAACAAAAAGTTTATTCACACAACAGCCATTTGTACTTACAATCAATTCTTTTTACAGCAGACATAATGTACAAAACATTGCAACACGCGTAAGCCCTACCTGTATTATCAACTTCAATTCCAGAACATTTCAACTTCTTAACCCATAGGAATTAAACATATATATATTTTAAAAGTCAAAGCAAAAAAAATCCACAGAGACAAAAGCAAGATATCCCATGTGGAAAACTGGTTTATGGTTATGTTTATTTCAAAGTAACACCATCTTTTAAAGATGATATATCAAGTATTTTTATTTGAAGAGAGGTAAATCTCTTTATTCCAGAAATAATTTGGATCAGAACCTCCTGCTAGAAATTTAACTCCTTTCCTTGTGTTTGCACTCAAACTACAGATAACCACTTGCTATCGTTCTTGAGACTTTGGTCAATCGTGTATTAGTACTCCATTAATCCAAACACAAACTTAAGTTGTTTAGGGATGCTTTTCCATTGGAATTTCAAATAAAGCTGTTGTCTTAATCTTTTTTGAAGACATGCAGTCATATGCAATCACAGTGTATCGTCTACAACGCTCAATACAACTATGTTCATGAAGCTCTAAATGCTGTAAAGCTACCAAACATCGTGAGGCTAGAAAAGAACTTCCAACACGAATGCTCATGAAAGCAGCTGTAATAATGCAGCCTATTTCACCTCAAAGGTAGCAGAGACTTTTCCCTTTTCAGGTTCCAAATACTAATAGCCTTATCAGCTTCAATTTCCTTAAGCTAAACACTTAAAAATGGCACTTCAAAAGATCTACTATTCTAAGTATGAATTTATCTTTGCTCTGTAATTCCTCTAAAGTTTTTTCATTCCTCCTAAATAATCAGCAGATTTAGTCTGGTGAATCTGCTCAAGACAAAGTAGAACTACTTCAGATGTCAAACAAGATGTCCTACATATAATGGATACAATGTCATTGGAAAGAACAAGAACATGTTGTTAAATCAGTATTGATTACTTGCAGGGAAAACAAATCCACTGCAGTACAGAGACTGCACAAGTCATCAGAATTCCTGTTTCATAGATTCTGTAGTTGCATCACTGGAGAGTGTGTTTTCAACAAATGAAGTAGCAGTGCAAGTGTCCACTTCCCTACTAATAATCTGAAACTAGCTACCCTCTTCAAAGCAAGCATTGTAACTTATTCGGAAGCAGCGTAAAACCGCTGTTTTAACCTCCGGTCATAAAAACTCTTAACGTTTTTTGGCACCTGGGAAAATAAGAAAATTCACATTAGCCTCCAGCTTCGGAATCTCTATTATTCTCCTTAGTTGCGTCCAATTCTCCAGCTTTCAAATTCAACAGTAAGATTCCCACATAGCCTCCGGAACAGGTCTCAGAAACTGCACCCTGTGTACTTGCAAAGAGCACCTTGTATGCGTTAATGAGTTTTGACATCCTGCCAATTACAGGCCTAACAAAATACCTTACTGTATGTATATACAGACACTAGAATAAGCTTTAGAAATCAATGACTATAAAAAAATAACTTTTCATCTTATTCAAATACAAGCCTTTGACCTGTTTACAGTTACTCCTCAAAATTTTGTTCATAAGTTAGTTTCAGTGCAACGACTTAACTTTTAAGTATATAGTTACAAGAAGGCTCATTGAAATGCTAAGAGGTATTCGTTTTTATTCAGAAAAAAACCCTAAAAAATAAAGCTTTAATTCTGCTGTAACTCATTTTAATTGGTAAAGTATTTGCTATATAGAAGCATTAAGTTTACCATGGATACTACCTACACTGGAATAATTCAAAGCCCCAAAAGATTATATTTCCTCATTGACTTAGGTAAACTTCTTTTTAAATCAGAGAACCAAGACAGCCACTTTTTATTCTTAAACAATATTGAATGGGAACTTTAATTTAGCCTTTTTTTTTTTTTACCTCTGACATAGAGCAATATAAGCACTCTGCATTAAAACTCCAATTTTAAACAGTAGTACAGCATTGGGAAAAAAAAGCAGCTCAAATACATTTTCCCCAGATTCAGTATTTCATTGTGTCAAGTTACAATATAAAAACCTTCAAAAAAAAAAAAATCATTTTCAAAAAGTTTATTCCTCCTCTCTTGTGTGAGTATAAACAATCTGCAAGTGACCAGCCAATGAAATGAACTGCAGATACAGGTTTAGTTTTCAGTGGTTACTACACATACCACTCCCTCCGAGATATTACCGCGCCATCTAAGTGAGAAACAAAGTCCTCATCATCGTATAATTCACCAGCCATAAAATTCAATCCATATGTTCCACCTTCATAGTAATCCATTCGTCTTTCATAACGTTCCTGGTACCTGTTAGTATTGTCTATATTGTTCAACTCAGGTTTTTCAGGGTCTTCTAAATAATCTTTAGATATTATGTTCATTGGATGATTTATTTCTTTTTTTATACTGTCAGGGTAAGAATCCACATCATCTGACTGAAGAACATCTATTTGAGACTCTTTTTGCATATCTGACGGTGGAATGTAGCTCTTAGCAAAGTAGTCACCACGGAACGTCTTTCTTCTCCTACAGCAGAGAATTGCACCCACAACACTGAGAAGTGAGAGTAAAAGAAGCCCACCCACCACAGAACCGATGATGGTACCCCAAGAGTCGTCCTGCATTGTTGGCAAGGTTGATGTTGGGAAATCTATTATTCTAGGCTGTGTTGCTAAACCTGTGATGCCATCAGTCGAAGGATGCCAGGGAACCGTGGGCAGCCGAGTGGTAGTAGTAGGAGGATCTAATGAAAAAGAGCAAAGAAGTAGACAAGACACAGAAAAGGCACAGAATGTCAATGCAAGCTAAATCAGTTAAGGGTTTATAAGAAAGCAAAGTTGATGGGTATGTTCTACAAGAATAGTTTTTCATTCTCAAGTTCATGGCACTACAAGAAGTCTAACATTTTCCACAGGCTTTGAACTAGCTTCATTAAATACGGTTTTGAGCTATGCTGCAGAAGGATAGAAAGTACGGGGAGTAAACAAAATAAAAATCATCTTCAAGTAGACACTCTGCCCTCCTCAAAGTAAGGAGATACAGGTTTTCTGCTCAGATGTTGACTGTTCATTCGTTATTTACCTCCTTCGTGGAGGAAAAACCCAAGCAGTCCTCTAACTTTCCATCCAGCAGTTAGGAATACTCGATCAAATCAACTGATTATGCCACAGAGTCAATTATTCCACATTAAATTCCCACTTCAGAAATGGTTCAGGGCACTAAGTATAAGAATGAAAAACTATGAGTTGTGTGTTCAGTCAGCAACGCATGAACTACTGATTTTAAGCTAATCTCTCCAAAAACATTTATTTCATTAATACAACTTACTCAGCCTCACCTTGGGATTAGTGAAAGAAGCATAGTTAAAAATGGCACGTATTAATCTCAAAGTAACACTTATGTTGAGCAAGGAGCCTTGAGGTTTTTAAAATAACAATAAAAAACCCAGAACATTTCAAGTAAAAATTATTTCTATGCATTCCTCTTGAAAGCAATTTGATGCCTCATACACAAAGAAATTTCCATATTCATTCCTCAATATAAAATACCAATTGATTTCATGTCAGGTTATGTACGTAAACAAGAGACTGCCAGCTACCACACTTGTCCAGCACGTGGCTTTTTCCTTTGTTCTTTAGGTCTACTGGAGATGTATGCATCTGTGTTTACAGATCTGTATTGCTGACAAGGTTCCAAGTGATGGGCTGATGACACCAAGAAAGCCTCCTGAGATTATACCAGTCAATCACAATGTTTTATGCAACTCCAGTTCTTATTTCTGTGCCACACTGAAAAAAACCTACTTTCTGCCTTGCCCAATGCAAGCTAATTATTTTAAAAATCAATAAAGCAACACTAAACATGTTATAGCTTGAACCTTTTAGAGAGAATATTACATGGACAGCAAAGTAGCTCATTATACCAATGTTATTTATTTAAATGCCCATAAGCAAGAATCATGGAACTACTACTACCACCATATTAGAGGCACCCTAGATTTAACACCACAAGAAGTAAACCAGATAGAACTAGAGATCTGTCAGGCTTCCAATTATTTGACAAATCACAAATAGCCATAAATATGATTTTTCATCTTACTACTCAGAGACAGACATACAATTCTCTCATAGCAGACAGAATCATCACATTTGTCATGATCACTACACATCTTCAGACTGCATCTCACTGCTTAATGCAATATTGTAAGCTTCATACAATAAGTAAAATTTTATACAGGTTTTCAAAATGCATAATTATATTACTTGCTATGTAAAAGTGATGATTTGTTAGGGAGCTATACGTAAATGAAATTAATTTGACAGAAGACAGAAAATCGAACAAGAAGGATGCACTACCAAAATGAACAAGAGGAATTCAGATTATGATTTTAGTAAAAACCGATTTAAAGTAAGTTTGATAATTTAACAAAGAAGTAGAGATTAAGGAATCCAAGTTTACCAGGCTTCCATGTCCCACACATCCATAAATCCAGAAGATAAACTCAAACTCCACTTCCTTGAAAAGGTATTTGCTTTAGACACAAGATTTTTTAGCTCTATTTATACTTTTTTTTTTAATTGGTTTTGCAATTGCTCATTTATTTCCCTCTGATAGTGAGGTTTTAAGTCCCATCTTCCACATGCACAAGTATGTAGTACTTGCATCCTGGCAAATCTAATCATCACATATGTGAAGTAAGCACAGTGGTAATTACACTGAATATATTAAAAAAAATGCAACAAACAAACAGTGTTTTACAAAAGCTTTTCCTTAACTTCTGATTCATCCACCAGTTTTCAGGTTGTCCAGCTGCATTATCTAAAAGAACTAATTAGCACATTAATCTTAAATTAATTGCAAATGCATGCTAAATTAAGCATTTGTTTTTATGTATTCCTAGAATATACATAACCATGATACCTGTACTGCCTGTGTCCATACCTCTTACTGTTTGAAGAATGACAAAATAAAGTTGTCCCTTCTTCTTTAAAAGGCCAATTACAACTAAGAACAAGTGAAGTTTTCTGATGTCACCCGAAGCTTTTTAAATGTAAAACTTAAGTCGGTTTTTTTTCCACTTCCTGTACCAAGCAGGTTTCCCAAACAGAGAACAACACTGAGATCAGCAGTGACAAAGTTTTTATGTCTACTCCATAATATCTTGCTTGCAAATCATAACTCAAATGCTATCTCCAAATCAAGAAAATGCCACTCTTGTCCTTTGGTATGAAAGACAATACTCTTTCATATCAGAAAGCTGTTTAATTATAATACTTCACGTAATCACCAATACATGTTTGAATTCTGAATGTTTTTTACATAACATTGAGAACAAAATTTTCATTTTAATTGTTTCATATGGCACGTGATTCAAAAGCAACAATTTCCCACATTTTACTTAGGACCCAACGTTTAACAGCTTTCACTGATGCAGGCTCTTGCTGCTGCACAAACTACAACATACTAAAATGTCCATGCAGGTCAGGGAGCTAAAAGTGGCATAAATTCTGAAAAATACCTGGGCTTAAGTCAAATCCATCTTGATTTCAGTTTTTGTTTCTTATTGTTCTGGGCTCTGTTCACATCCTTATTCCATGTGCCCTGCAGTAATGAGGACCAGCAAAGACCCCCACAAAATTTCTTCTCCTTTTCCATAGCTATCATCCCCATTAAAACAAGAGACACAATCGAGGAAAGCAAAAAACCAGTTTTCTAGTATCAATATACTAAGACAACTCACTCCATGCACATAAAGAAGTTTTTGCTTCAAAGCTTTTGACACAGATTTCTGCCAAGTAAAGCAAGACTTGCTGTTCACTTCAAATGAAACTCTGATACCACCTCAAACTAAAGCACCATGGTCCTTGTATACTGCTTAGTTTTTCCTCTATTAATTATTTTTCCAGATGTTTCCAATAAAAGACAGTACCAACTTTCAACAGCATGAGTCTGATAATTTTATTTTTTCCTTAAATGACTATTCTTGATCATTTTCTCCACTCTTACAATACAAACAACTTTGCCTGGGAAGGTGAGTTTCTACAATTAATTTTAGTAAAGACATCCAATTAACATGACATGTGTCATGGCCCAAACACCACATCTTCCCACTTCAATCCCCCTGAAGTACCCAGACACTTGAACAATGAGGACCCACCTTTGCTTCTGTGGTAAGTCAAAGCCAACAACAAGCCAAGTGTCAGAAAGATGAATGTGAAAAGAAATAGATGGAGCATCCTTTGAACCAGATCATTAGCTTAAAAATCTTAGGTTAAGTCCTGTCTTGGTATCAATATCAACAAGCACATCATTTTAAGAAAATCAGCTAGATAACACAATATTTTTAAACTATAAATCATTTTGGATTTAGCTTACTATGAAATAATTCAGAGGTAAGGTGACCAGCTCTATAATAGGTAAGATAATTCAATACTGGCACGCATCTCCTTTGGTTAAAATGTCAGTTAAGCATTACAGAAGTAGTTTTGGAAGGAAAGGTTTCTTGGATAATTGTTGTGAATTAATATAGACAAAGTTTGCCTAGTTCCAAAAGTCACAGTAAAGTGGCTAAAAGTAATTCTCCTTATTTGAAAAAAAAAACCAAACAAAACCAAAAAACAAAACACAAACCCCACACGATTCAAGGTGCAAACATCCCTTTCTTTGCCAAGGACCTGCTATCAATTACTTATAATCCAAAACTGAGTTGGCTTTGCATAGATTACAAGGAAAATGACAAGTTTAAAGAGATCTAAGTGATAAGTATCTGTCTGTACCTGTATTACATCTATGTTTGCTTCTTAACCTGCTGTTGTTGCTAAATTTCACTTACATGGCAAGTACTTAAAAAAATGAATAATAATTCAATGTAGCTGGGTGTTATAAAAACAACCCTTTCTCTCAACTGCTGAAAAGCTTACATAGCAACTCCTCTGCAACAGCAGGGAGAGCTGCCTTTCCATCAAAGGAGGCTTTCAGAAATATCCGAGAAGAATTGATGTGGAAACATTCTTTCTCCAACCACTGCGACTCTAAAAGTCAAGAAACAGATGAGGACACTGTGTAACCCTCTCCCCACAGTTTCTTGTCTATGAAGGCTCCACACTGGAGTAGGACATTTCCCTTTAGATTATTTTTCAGTGTATGGGCCCCCATGTCTATTTTGGCAGCATGATATGCAGACAGGTACCATCCATTTCTTTCACCAGAGTCAATCAGCCACTTTCAAAGTTCAGAGTACTTTTGTAGTTTCTAGCTGGGATTTCCACACACCAAATAGAAGACTTTGGTGTTTCTTTGCGATACAGGAGAAACTTATCATTAACATAAGCTTGAGCACAGAGGAACACTTAGGAAGACCATTAAAGTTTCAAAGCGCGCCATGCCAGGGAGCAAGAAAGTTAACAGTCAGAATATCCTGGGAAGTCCTTTGCTACACAACAGAAAAAAAAAAACGCAGTTTGTACCTTAGGAAATAAACGAGTGTCTGAATTCACAATGCTCTCTCAGAACAGAGATTGATTTATGAAGAAACAAAAGTAAAACCGAGGATCAGCCTCTCCTATGTTAATCCTGACAATGCCCACTCTACAAGAGGGTGACCCTGTACTTAAAAATCACACCTTCCCAGGATTGTTGGCTAACAAAGGCTGGCTTTACTTTTAACAAAAGTAGTGTCTCTCAAAGGCAGTCATGACAGAGGAAGTAAGCAGGTTCCTATCTGAATGCAAGTCTCACAGGTCACTTCTCCCTTGCAAGTGGAGAAAGGAAAGGCCTCAGTAAACAGTATGAAGGTGAAGGAACACAGAGCCAAGAGAACAAGATACAATTCCTTGTGTAAGAAAACTGAGTAAATCAATATTGCAAGAGGAAGTGCTTTACATATCAAGCTGACAGCTTGTTTTGAAAAACCTGGCACTACAGGACTACATCCAGAACTTCAACACTTGAACCCATGAGAAGCATGACTTGCTTTTGCTTGAAAACTACACAAGAAGTTTAACTTTACATCACTGAATGAGTAAAAAATAGCAAAGATATCAGTGCCTTAAAAGCAATATAAAAAAAGTCTGTCTTCAAATAACATTTGAGTATTTCTCTAACCCTATAAAGATGTATTATCTCCTGTAAATAAAAACTGGTGATTTTACCATTTAGTTGGTATCAACTTCTCTTTTATTTCTCTATTCCACTTAAAAAGTACTAACAAAGTCTAGGAGCACAATAAAACTTATTAAAAATACAGCTTTATTTTTTTAACAATGAATATCAGGACCAAAGGCAACTTTTTTGCTCAGCTTACATTATAATCCTAGAACACATGTCAACTTGAGATATTTTTTTGCTAGCAGTTAAAAAAAAACTTAACTACCAGCATCGTGACTGTTCAGAAGCATTAACATCATAAATCCTTTTTGACAGCTTTACAATTAAAATTTCAAAGATGGTGTGATGATACAGCTTTGTCCACTAGCTTCAAGCTTTCCCTTTGTTTTATACCAAGTTTCATAAATTGGATAAAAGCAAAGATAGAAAAATAAGCTAATGGTTTATTTCATGTTATTGCTGATTGCTTCATAGTGCAGCAGTGCCATGTTTGCCATTACTAGATACCTCGTCAGTTAAGTCAAATATTAAAGGTGGTAAGATTATTTCATAGTTACCTGTCCATCCTGCACCATTAAGGGCATTTCAGTTATTTAAAGAGCCAATCACAATGAAAAGTTATTCTTAAGAGTTAGAATAAAATGTGCTTTATATTACTTTCTGAAAACAACACAGGTGTTACACTTACAATTGCCCCACCTCTCATTTTTATCAACTCTCCTATATATGCAAAGTTAATACACAGTGGTTTTAATCAGTTTGGTAGCATGATCAACATGAGGTTTTAAAAAAATGAAATTAATTTAATATCAACTAAAGTGTTTGTTGTTACTGATGCACTTAACCAGGAGAACCACGACTGTAGGATTTCCAGCTAGCTGAGGTTCAGTTTTGGTGCTCCCTAGAACCAGTTAAGGTTTGCTAATTGCGAGTAAATCACTGCAGCAAAACAAAGTTGCTGAACAAAGCTGAAAAGCAGCACTCACGGTAAACAGTATCCATCAGTTCACATCAAAGATCAACTGCTGCAGCTTAACTACCTCTGCAGTTAGCTTATTAAGCTCTGTTACATTTGCCATAGGCTAGAACACAAGCTGTCAGTGTGTGTACAGCCCAACTGGCCTGTACACTTCTTCTGGTTTTCAAAAACTTGATTCATTTTAGGAAACGTGACTTCCTGGTTGGCCTATTTTGGTCTCTTAGTTGCAAACATAATTTGAATGATGGCCTTATATCTTCATGCATGACAATCATGGTAAAAAGCATGAGTTCTACTTACAGCAGATGATATTCACAGAACTGACAGCTTGAAAAGTGGTGCACTTGAAAAAACTTCCCCCATTCCTGAGAATTAGAATAGGGCTGAAAACAGCTATGAACGGTACTGTTATTTTCTGAGTAAGTGTATTTCAGTGTTACAATCCAGGCAAATATTTCACCCTATTTAATGATGATATTTGAATTTTTTTACTTGATACTTCTTAAAACATGCCAGTCTTTGTTACTGTTTTGAGACTTCTATGTAGCAATGAATTCTTCCTCACAGAAGCAGAATTAGAACCAAGCATCCAAAAGTAACTTCTCACCAAAAGTAACTTTCCTAACTTGAAATCTTTTAACTTTTTTATATAAGTTATATATATAAGGTGTATAAAATTCTAGCTATTAAGTTGTTTACAAATAATTCCACTGTCTCAAACTACTTAGAAGTTTCCCGTTAACTAGGTCATTAACTAGGCAGTTAATTAGAACTTAACTACAATGTAGGCCATTGTGGAAAGCTAGTATGCCAGTGTGACTGCAACTCCATAATTTGTTTTAAAGATGCAGACAACTATCAAAAATGAATTCTGACAGATGTGGCTTCAAACATCCTGGACCTTAAGTTTTAGTTTCAAGTTCTCATTCTCATCTCCACTCTTAAGTGTTCATATTGAGTTTGAAGTTCTTACTAAGGAGTCATCTATGTTTGTATCCATGCCAGCATGCACTCTGACACTTAATTCCCTTATCAAAACAGCAAATGTCAATAACTTTTTGAAAAGATTTTAATTTTCATGTTTGTATTATCTTCCTTATAAAAGTGACATTAACATTTATTGATCAAGCTACGTATTAGCTAATTTTCCTAATCCATTATGGAAACCTGGAGAGCTTTTTCACACTTGTAGGGCACCATTCATATATACCATAAGTCATGCTGTTTTTTCACAAAGAAGGTGTCATAGTAAAAAATTAATTACACTGTGTTAACAGATACAAGGTTGTGGGCTCCAACAGCAGTGATGCTAAACAGTCACACACCTCTGCTATATTATACTAAAGTAGATCAGCAAGTTCTGCATGAGATACTTAACTTCATGATTACTGGATATCTGCATCCTGAGAAAATGAGATGAGTAACTGATGTGAAACACCTTCAGAACATAACCCTAACTTCCTTAAAGAAGAGCACCTTTGACTTTCTTAAATGTAGTTCATCACCTCCTGACAACATCCGTTTTTTCCATTTATTACAGACAAGGTGCTGTTTATTGCTGTCAATGTATCTTGTCAAACACAGGTTAACAGTGTAAGAAACAAATCTTAGTTCACCTACCAAGAGAAAGTAATAATTTCAGAAGCACCTCAACTTTAAGAATTTCTACTACATGTTTTTAATTATTAATTATCCCAAATTGTATTATAGCTCTTAAATCCATACTTCAAATAGGTTTTCACACAAAATGTGTAAATATTTCATGCATCAACTGGTTCTTCAGTTTGTTAATTCAATCACTGACCAAAACACAGTTAACACACTGTCTTTGCTGAGAAGTAAGACTTACCTAATATGTAGACAGTCTTCTGATCGCTCCTCTGACCAAGTGAATTAGTCACCTGACAGACATAAGTCCCAGTGTAGTTATAAGTCAATGGGCTGCTAAACTGCAGAGTATTGTTGACAGACAGCAATCCTTCAGGCCACTGTCCATCCAACCTAGAAAAACAGTTATATTTCAAATGTGAATCTTACAACTAGTTTAAATAGAACACTTTAAAATAATATTTATAATAGTCGGTAAAGTGAACTTTTCACTGTGCTCTGACATTGTCAGTGGGCTTTTCTTGGATGTTCTCAGTGTACACCTGAACATTTATTTAGTTTTTAATTTCTGTGCCAAATCCTTTAAATGTCAAGTCTGCTGGCACTAGCAAGCTGTCTAAAAATGAAGACTACTACAGTTAAAAAACATTATCTCAAAAGAACTTGAAGGAACAAGCCAACTCAAGCTCTAAAAACTAACAGTCTAACTAAGAAGGACTTATACTGCTGTCAGGATTATCTGCCTGTTCTTTTGCATCCAGTTGAGCTATCGCAATAAATATTTCTGTCCATACATGCTTAATTTACAGGGCATTTTGACTAGAATTTCTGAGCAAGAGTTCAAGCAGTTTCCCCCTCTCTTGACCTGCTTTTTCTCATCCCCCATCACTTTTCCATCCAAATTACAGCACTGAAACAGAATGTGGAGAACATTTGGAGAAACAACTGGTTAAAAAAAATTTGTTTCTGGTCAACTGGCTTTTCCAGCTCTATCATTTCCCTGTACCACTCTGTCTGAGATTGCAGTAACAACTGGGTAAACACAGTGAGAAAGGGGAAAGGGCAAAAGCACTGAAACTATTTTAACAGAGCTGCCAACTGCCCATTAAACACCTGTGTATAATTTCATGCTGTTGCATCCCATGTTTTATCTAAGTATCTATTAACAGCTAACCAGGCCTAAATCAATATGCAAGCATGTGCTCACCAGATCACAGCACCTTGAAAGCATTTAGAAAGCGTGCTTTTATAAACAGCATTGAAAAAAAGCCACCCAACACCTTAAAATAAGTACTCAATTAAAAAAACCAAACACCCCAGAGTTAACAGCAAAAATGATCTCCAACATATGTAGGTTGAAGACAACATTCCTACTACTTTGCTGTGATTATCGCCCAGAACTGCCTCAGCCATATTAAAGCTGATAGAAGTGATCAAGCACATACTCCATAATTCATTAGTACCAGAAGTACTTATTTCAAGAAACATTATAAAACAGCCAATTTGTTTGCCAGGTCTATGCTAATAAAATTCTCATACATTCAACATTTTAAAATTACTGACCATGAAAATATCACTATGCCAGCAAGTACAGTGTCATCTTTGTTTCCAAGAGATACCATTTTTTGGTATGGTAGTTCTAAAAGCTACTATAATTTGACACCAGTAAGACAGCACACAATTCAACACAGCTACTTTTTGGTTCCTTAAATACTCAAGCTACCCTTTTCTTACATGGATTTCCCCCCCCCCACACACACACACTTGAAGCTCCTCATGCACCAATACTGCAGCTTCTTTGATAGGTTTTGTTTCTGCTCAAATAGGTACCCTAGTTTTGCTCCAGAAAAATCAGCTTTTTTGTAAGAGTTGGTTCCATTTTAACCTTAGGAGACATAAAAGTGACCTCTGGAGTTTGAAGTGCTTTAAATGTATTTAAATGTTTATTTCTTCTGGAATTTCAGACAGAGGTAGTATTGATTAGTTTTTACATATGTCTCAAATTCAAATGAGAGAACTGAGAACCCAGTGCATCTGAAGAAACAAGTGGTACTGCTGTTCAGCCTGGCAAGCTTTTCTGAGCATAGGAATTTTTATGTGTTGAAATTTCTCATCACGCTGATTTTGAGCTAAGCCTGGGATGGGGATGGCAGTCTACTGTAGCAGTAGGTAAAGTACACATTTTAGTAAAGTTAGTTTAGCATAGCCATGCCACTCTGAAAATTTCAGTGGCTGGTTTTAAGATTGAGTCAGTTACAGTAATGTTTTGTTTTCCTGCAATACTGCCATCAAGCAACTCCAAACTTATCAATACAACATTTTCAATCCACGTCATGACTAGTCTTCCTCTACATTAAGTTATATCCACCATTGAGAAGGTAGGGAAATTGATTACAGCTTCAAATAAATATATATTCCCAAATATTTCCCAAGAGAAGCCACTATAACAGTTACACATAAATTCACACTATCCTTGGGAAAGTTATTTCCTTTTCTACAGGCAGCAAGTAAATCTAAAAGGGCTGAGTTTATTTATTTTTTTTTTTCTTCACAGGAAAGACTTATCTGTGCTTGCTTTTATTGTCCTCCTTTGTCTCTTGCACAAAGTACAGCCATGGCTGCAAAAGCCAAGCAGTACACTTCAGAGTAGGGCCCACCTAATTCATATATTCATGAAGTGTGGCTGCTATGTTCAATTTTTTATTTTACTAGACACCTGTTCAAGACGCAGTTTCCATCACAATGGATTTATCTGACTTGGCAACTACTTGAGCACTTTGAAAAACATGACAAATTCTGTAATTCAGTAAGCCATCTCAACCGTAATTTTCAGATTTTAAAATGCAGATACAGAAAAGCCTGTTCCAGTGTTTACAATCTACTCTCAGTGATGATAAAACAGAACCAATAAAAAATAATAGTTGGATCCCTACTAGACTTACTGGTCTTTGTTCTACATGCTGCAGCATACACAGTTTAGTCTACTTTGAGAAACTAAAGAGACTTTACCCTGAGAGTAATGACAAACTGTTCAGGCATATAAATTTACAAGATATCCACCCACCCATATTCATACATACACATATCTTGTATTCTCCTTTTAAATGGCTGGATAAAACCATTACAGCCCAATATAAGTCATATACTCTTTGTTTTCAAAACATGCATTTACTGTAAGCTAAGCAATTATACCACTTGAATCATGTGGCAAGTCCCTTTATATAAATATTTACCTGGTCCACATAAATTCCATAGGTAATGGATTTGCATCAGCATTACACTTGAGCTGAACGTTCCCTCTTCCAATGAACCAGTTTCCATCATAGCCAGTTACCGAAACTTCTGGGGCATCTGACAAAAAAAGATTCCATCTATCAATCACAATTTTTTTGTTAATAGTGAATTGTGTCTAATGGTCAGATCAGTGGAGCAGAAGGGGGCTTTTTTGGTTTTTGTTTTTTTTTTTTCCTTTTTTTGGAGCAGAGGGGGGAAGTGAGATGTGTGCTTTCATTGTTGTTTGTTTTTAATTTAAAGACCACCAGCACCACCAAAATACAGAGAACACAATGCAGTTCCAAGCTACAGCATAATATGTAGCAATGAACAAGTTGTTTTAATCAGTGCAACTTTCCCCATGTTTTCAGCAATGATACAACACCTCGGGGAAGTGAGAGGACTTCAGAAGAAAAGAATCCATTTCATTCTTTTGGGAAGTGAGGAACGGTAATTTAGAGCTACTTCTCACTAAAAAGATACAGCAAAGGGTCAGAAACAGCCTTTGGAAAAACCAGGTAGTTAGGAAATCACCAAAAAGTTCACAGATGCCAGCTATAATGATTAAGTTATCCACTGGCACCAATACATAGAATTATGTTTTTAAGGCTCTGAAAAGCAAGGAGGTGATGTCAGGTAAGCCAGAGACACCCAGCTGAAATATTCAGAAGCCACAGAACAGACAGTATGATTTAGTATAAACTCCTACAGCAGTGAGGGAGGAGCAGTTGCAAAAGCTGTGTCAGCGAAGACTGAAGAACACACATTGCTTCTCTCTTGCTGCTGTGTTACTATACAATTTTGTTAGAAATTCTGAAACATGCCTTGACACTAATTTCAGATAAAAATATTTAAGATCAATTTGCATCTTCATTTCACTTTAAATATGAAACTTTATTCTCTTCTTCACTGTTTGAGACAATGATGGGAAAAAAAATCACCTTTAGTTCTATTGTTGTATCAATGGCCCTTCAATCTAAAACTTCAAGACTGGTAAAACAAAGCAACACTAATCACTATTTTATGCCAAAATAAGTGATTCTTTACCAAACCGAATAAAAACAAACCCAAATTAGATTCTAGCCAAACCAAAACAGCAAGTCTACTTTTTCCAGCCACTACATTTCTTCTAATTGAACTGACAAACTTCTATGATTCAGGAACTTTAAAGCTGAGACAGGATAATAAAGGAACAACTTGAAAATAGTTGGTTTTGGTCACATATGCATTGTCTAACAAAAAAAAAAAAAAGGGTCACATAACTAAAGTTCGTCTTAACTGGTTTTAGGTAAGCAGCATTGTAAACCATCTCACCATATATTTTCATGTGTTTTAAAGCCACACATTTGTTAAACAAGCCTGGTACACACTTGAATTATATGAGCAGCTTGAAGCTGAATATCAAATGTTAAGAATGTATGTATTATGTTCTTGTTTCCTTATGCTAATTAGAGTGGACAAAGCTTAGTGATTAATCTGAAAATAACTTACTGACCATAAGGCCTACTTTCAACTTGTCATCTCAAACATGAATCTTTATTACAATTCTTTTTACTATTGCTGAAATTAAGACACTATAAAGAACTTACAGATCAACTGAGTTTGTTATTTTGTCAGTAATTTTTGAATTTTATTTTTAAACATGAATAATAATGTTTACCCGTGATTCCATATCCAAAACAAACAACAGAAACAAACATAGCAGTGTTTTAGCTTCATGACTTTACTGGCAAAACAGAGATCCCAGGTTTCTACTCCTGCCTGACCTGCCTCAATCACAGCTTAGATTTCTGTAGTTTTCATTTCCTTCATTTTCCTGAAGCAGAAAGTGCTCATCTCCTTCCTGTGGAAGGTACACACTGATTAAGAGGGTGGTTGTAAGAGATACACCAAGCAGCATCTACCTTACAGAATACTTACACTGTATGTCCAACACATAAGGGTATCGGATCTCCTTTTCCAAAGCAGGGTGCTTCACAACACAAGTTATGTTTCTTCCTCTTGCAAACCGCGTGGGCTTAACCATGTACTGGTTTACAACTGTCACTGTTTCATTTGCTAACGATGTAGGGGTGGTTTCGCTTTTACCAAGGTCTCCTTCCCAGACAACCTGTGCAGCCGGTTTTCCAGCGGCTGCCGTACAAGTGGCTGCTAATGTCCAGTTTGCACCATCTATTAGAGGGTTTGGTCCTTTCGTTAAGCTCACAACAGGTTCAACTAGGGAGGGGAGAAAAAGTAAATTTAGACAAGAAAGACTCCACATCTTTGAAACTGTCACTGTGTAAGAGTCAAACAAAATATAATCCATTTGCAAAAGCCTAGGCTAATCAGATATCCCAGAAATAAGCTCAGAGGTGACAGCTTTATGAAGATTTTGCCTGCTGACACTATTCACCTTTGTCCGCTCATCCAAGTTCGGAGCTGTTCATTCACTACATTTAATGCACTGACAGGGAATTCCAGTGTGGATAGGTCCAAAACGCCAACTACAGTGCTCCAGTTGTAGTGTCTGACAACAGACAGCTTAAAATATTAAGTTGAAACTACAGTGCATTTTTTTTTTTCAAAAAGCTTAGATTCTGCTGCCTTTTCAAGCATTCAAGTATTAATCTATACTGCCAGTTTATGTCATTTCAAAGCTACCTCAGTGTTTTAACACCCAACATTAAGAGTTTAAGCTTTTGTTCATCAGTACAATATAAATGACTTCCATGCTGCAAAGGACATTCAACCTCCAAAAAAGCATTATTCTGTATACACACACCACACATTGAATATAGAATCTAATGTGTATGCACAAGTACATGTAATTTTATATAAAATTTATATGGTTTTGATACACAAAGAAATAGTTTTTAATTATGGATAAAATTCTGCCTATAAATACATTTTTGTGAATGAATCCCTATAAAAGTAAAAAATTTGAACTCAGTACTACACCCAAGACACATGGGAGGATGTGACCTCCTTGTAAAACCACTGCCCACCCCAAAATTTTGCAGATTTAGGCAACATACTTCACTCTAACAGGAAGTTTAGTTCCTTATGTACAAGTCTACTGCTGAGGGCCACAGACTGAAAAGTTTTGAAAAATTTCCTTTTTCGTTTAACAGGGGTTTTTTTCAGCCCTGTACAAGCCATCCACCAGTTGCAGGCTAAGCCAGAAATACTATCTGGTGTTTCAGACACAAACCAAGGTTGTGCTTTTTTAGAGTAGCCCATTTGTGCCACCAATATTGTAAGATACAGGTTTTGCAGTAGAGTAGCAGGCTATTACATAATGCTTGTCTCTTGCTCTTATCAGGCTGCTGGGAGTCCTCTAGGGCAGGTCATCCCTACACACCATAATTCTTCAGAATCCACCTCAGTGGACCAGCACTCACTAATCACAAAGCAAAGACAAGTCTTGCAACTTCTATGCCTTTCAGGACAAGAAGGAAAAATTTAGTTCATGGAATTTCTTTCCCAGAAGTTGAAGCTGAGCCACACACACAACTTGAGAAGAAATAGAGCAGAGATCACCGCATCTGGCAAGATACTTCTCCAACTACCTATACCTTCCAAAGATAACTGGGTATCAAATATTTTCTTTCAGCTGGAGTGAATTCAGTGCCAGGATCAGTCTGTGACTGTTTTCTGCTCAATCTAACACTGCTCATGTCTGAAGAAAGTAGTTTATTATTTGCTCAATTACACTAAAGGGAAAGGCAGCTACTAAACGGATAACCTTATAAAAATGTCTTTTCTGTTCTATGATTGGAAGAGCTTAAAGAATATAAATCACCGTGAAATTGAAGGTTTTTTGGGCCAATACTGAGAGCAAATTATTTTCTACTTTGTTTCTCTGAATGCTTACCCTCTGTGATTTGTTAGTGACCTTACTGTAAATAAACCAACAGCAGGGGTTTTATGCCAAGTTCTACACTCACTCTCTTATATCTGAAGCATCTCTAATGGAGCTTCTTTCAAATCTGATTCCCTGCTCTCCAACACTAGCAATAACTAGAGCTTTCTGCAATAAGCCTGGAGCATTCTATCATCTGGAAAAAAAAAAAAAGCCTTTAAAACCTAATATGGAGGACCTGACATTACACAGCTTTGTTATTTCACCCACAGTTTGGTTTCCATGCTTGTTCTCCCCAAATCACTAGCTGTAACATTTTCAGTAGCTTCTGTAGTATTAATAAAAGGCAGATGTAAACACTCAAATTTACATTTAGAATTTTATAAGCATAAAGATTTTAATTTTTGGTGTATCACTCCCTGCCTGAGATCTCTGTACAGTGAAATCAATTAAATAAGCAACTATCAGTAGCGTTTCATGCCAGCAATATAGAGTCAAAGAATTTCAGCTGGAAATAAAGTTTCATATATCCTATTCCTGTGACTAAAAAAAAAAAAAAAGTACCTATCTGCAGAATTTTTCTTCCACCTCTTTGTAAAGGGACACATAAGTAAACAAGAACTCTTAACTAAGGTAGCAGAGACCTCCAGATCTAAAGCAGACTATTCAGTTCTCTTCTTTTAGAAGTCTACAAGTATTAAGTGACAGTAGCTAGAGAGCAGGATAGACTAATTAAAAAAGCCCACTTTCTGCTAAGATTATCATTATTAGGAAAAAAGACTATTTTCTCAAGTGGTACCAGAAATTTGTGACATAAGCCAGTTTGAGTTCATTGTGTAATACTTAGTTTTACACTTGTCAACAAGACACGAAGCTGAACTATTCAAAACTACTCAACTCTGTAAACTACTTATTCCCAATCCAATGTGTTCCAGTGCTTTAGTTTTTTTCTATATTTCACAAATGTTTAGGCTTCTACTGTCACATCTTCCCACAAATTATGATTCTTGGACTACACACCAACTACAAGATAACTAAATAGCCACATACTAAAAAGCAGAAAGCAACTGCAGTTAGGATCCTTATTTCTATAGTTTATCGTTCAGAATTATCATTTGTCCCAGCAACTGAAGCAAAACCAGCAGAAACCCAGCTAGTTATTTTACACATTACATATATTTTACATGTATACATATCTCATATATATATATATATATATATTCTACAGCCTCTCTAGATGTTTTATTCATGGATTTAGAGAAGTATCCAGCAAATGAATCCATAATGACAAGGGGTCATTGGCACCTCACCTCTCTCGATGGGAAACAGTTATACCACTTTCCATTTGGATAAAGGATTACCCAAAAGAAGGGGTTTGGAAGGGCTTTTTGTGGTAGTTTTTTTTCTTATCTTTTTTTTGGAAAGTGTAACTTCTACATGCACCAACTCTTGCAGCAGTCCCCTTTTATCCCAGGAGCATTCAGAGTGCCACCTGAATCATACTGAAACATGTCCTACAGACTTTCATTGCTCACAGTGGTGGTGGTGGACACATGAAGGCAGCTGGGAGAGCATTAGAGAAGCTGCTTCACCCATTCAGTAGAAACATTATGCTCTATTCAGGTCAAATGAAAAAGATGGTGAAATGCTTTGTTTGGGAAGGGAAGCCACCAATCCCACAGAGATCCAAAATCAGAAGAGTCCTGCTTCCACAGTGTAAGAGTTCAAGGGCAGTGGTGGTTTCCTCCCTGCCTTTAAATCATCAGCTGAGTAGATACACTGATTGAATGGACAGAGGTCACTGCCCATTGATCATTTCATTCATGTAAATTAGAAGAATAGTCACACAAATCTAAAGCAACATTATGGTATGAATTACATTTGTGCTATAAAGATATTTAAAGTCTCACCTAAATTGCACATACTGACTCATGACCATTACCTGATTTAAGTCTACTTACTCTACCTTCATCTTATGTTCAACATGGACCTCTCACTGCTCAAGTCCTTACACTTCATAGAAAACCAAGATAATAAAGCATTCAAACAAGAAAGAGCCTTAAATCCTATTGCATTAAGTTTCCAGGCCTCAAAGTTTCTTCTTGATTTTAAATACTTCATAAGCCTTTTTCAGCTGTTTCTGTTAGCTTTAAAACTTTTCTTCTGCCACTGTGCACAGGAGGTCTGGACAAAATTGGAATGAATACAACACAAACAAGATTATTTCCTCTTGCCATTAAATTCACTAATTCCTTGGCAACAGCACGACACTGGGAATGTTCCTTCTTCATTGCAACTGACATTTACTTGAATAACTTCTTTCCAAAACAGTATTTCTAGCCTTTATTTTCTCTCCCCTCAAAACCAGCAGCTTTATATTTCTGTGTACCTTATCCTATTGGATAATTAATCCTTAATTATTGACTTTTAGGTTGTTTTGGTTTTGTGGTTTTGGGGGTTTTTTTGTTCGTTCATTTTAAGACCAGTCAGACCAGATAACTTTGTTATCTACTTGATACTTTTTCTTGACCCAGAATATCGTGTAATACTTAATGTGTATATCTCAGGCACTTTTTAAGCATCATTACTTTATTAGAAGTATCTGAGAGGCTCCAGTTTCTATGCTGTCTGACACGCACCTTCTTCTGATTGCTAATTGTAAGAATTTCTACATGAGGGTGTCTGGGATCTATTCATGGTGACAGACCTACACCTTTGACACTCACCTGCACAGCTCATTGTTCACTTGCAGCATTGGTAAGAGCCAGGCTGCAGAAGAACAAGACCTCCTTTTATCGATATCCATGCTGAGAAATCTAACTTGGCAAGACAGCAGAGTCAAGCCAAGTATTTAAAACAGTCATGTACAGCACTCAAGTTGGCAACATTAAAAATTATGTCAGCTGTGCAAGTTGACCTGTCACAATCAGTCTCTTCTGCCTCAAGACACCAGTTTGGCCCATTTGGTCAGTGTCTTTTAAAAAACAGCATGTCACAAAACTATTCGTGATTTTTTGCTCTAGTTTAACGCAGTTAAGTTTGAAGAAACAACACTGTAGACAAGTTCAATATACCTGTTTGACCCTAAGAGCATTTTCATATTTTTGCTGTCTTAACCTCTTGTTTTAAAATGCATTTTCTTTAAGACAGCATGGGGCACTAAACAAAGAAAACTGGGTGCAAGCAAAGTCACCAGATGTGGAAAGTTTGTTACACTTAAGAAGCATAAGAGAAGTTCTAAATATGGTGATCAGTACACTGTGGCAAAACAAAGGGCATTTTATCTTGTTATTTTTTTCTTCCATTTGTCTTCAGTGTCTTTGTCTTACACAGTGTAGAAGCACCTACTACATAATGAAGTATGTCCACTACATATGGGAAGGAAACTAATTCTTTGCTAAAGAGGAACAGATTAGGGACTAGGAAAAAAGGTAGTGCTGCTTGGACTGGAAACGGTTTCAGCCCTAGGACAGGAACTTTTCTCTCCTCACTTACGGGAGAGTTTTTTAGACTAGTGGGAAAATGCAGTCAGACTAAAGCTGGATTTTAAAGTTACATCAACTTTTAAATTTCGATTACAGCTATTCCATGCCTTACGACTCTGCTGAGCTTGGAATTGCTGAGCTCAGGCCAGCAAAGCTCACAACTTATTCATTTACATGCATATTCTAAAAATCATTACTTCCCCAGTATTTTTACTCTTCAAGTCTACATTTCAGCGTAGTAAAAGGTTTCCAGAAGGACAGAAAATACGTAAGTTCTGTGGCCAGTGTAAGCCCAACCAAGGGTGGGCTACCAAGTTGTACATGTAAACCAAGCTGCTGCTAACCAGGATGGAAAGGCATCTTTGCAAATAATAGCTGGGTTTTGCAATTCAGAGGTTGATATCAAGTCACTGAGAGGCTTAACAGCAATGGTAACCATCTGCATCAACTATGAAAAACAACCTATGATCAGAAGCACTGTATGCCTGACAAATACTTTTCCTACTCCATTACAACTGCATTTTTTTATAATATATATCTAATCAAGCAAATTGTGGTCCTTCCACATTTTCAAATGCAGAATAATAAATACATAGGACACATGTTTGCTTTCCAAGCACGTCCTCAGGTTCTCCATAAACCTGAAATTTCAAGGACAAAATGGACACAACTAGTAATGTGATCTGAAAAAAAAACCTTGGGAACTGACTAGAAAAGATGAGGCAGAACAGTAAGAACCTCCCATGCATATTGGTAAAGTACAATAGCTGAAACCTGAAGTCAAAAGACAGCTACAATAACCACAGCCACAGCCACTTGCAGTACATGGAAAGGAGAGCCATAAAACTACATACTTTGTACATCACATCAAATTTTGGTCAAGTTACTTGTTTCAAATTGGGTTAAGCCAGTTGCTTTGATGTGTTTATTTTGCCCCACCTTGTGGTGAAAACCAGTTTACATACTGTGCAACAGCCATCTGCTTCATCTCATTGAGTACTCTACTATCTGTTTACAAAACCAGTCACTGAGGACCACCTCAGCTGTAGAAAGTACCATTGACTACTTGCAGTAGATACAGAAGTACCTTTCTCTACTACAAGAAGGAATACTACTAAAAGGAGTGGGCAAGTCAATAATAGGTTTTCAAGTTTCAGGGTAATCATTTTACCTCACGCTGCACTACCACCTAAGTCTACCTGTGCTTCAGTAGTAATTCCTTATGACAGCAATACTCAACCCTCAACAAGAGGGACTAAATTAGCCTAAGTGAAAACCCAAGTTTATGAAAGCTTTGCATTATGACCACCCACAACCAGTCAAGAGCTTAAGTTGCCTCTTTCGTCCCACAGCCCCCAGCAGTCAACTTGATAGTTTTGCTTTACATTTATACTATGCAAAGAACAGTTTACATCACCAGCCCCAAGCAGCTACATTAAGTTACCATGTTAGCAACACATTTATAGAATAATTTGAGTTGGAGGGGACCTTTTAAAGGCCATCTAGTCCAATCCCCCTTCACCTATATCAGGTTGCTAAGAGTCACATCCAACTCGACCTTGAATGTTTCCAGGCATGGAGCATCTGCCACCTCTCTTAGAACACTGACCTCATTACAGACAATGGATTTTTTCACTGAGACAATTGGTCATCAGCAGGTTTTAAACAATACCTTTTTTTTCTGAAAACTGGTGACTACTCACAGCACTCTCTGAGGGAATTTATGAGGGAATTTACCCACCATGGTAGCTAAAGCAGCATTCAGCAGCTTCTCAGCAGACACACACAAGCCCATGGTCTCAGCACTGCCCAGTCAAAGTTGTAAAGCCATTAAATGTTTGTATTAGCATAACACTTAAGTAGGAACTGGTTATTTTATTTTTAATATCTAGACAATCAACGAGCAAGTTCTAAACAAGCAAGACCTAAAAGAAGGCTTCTCAATGACATTAGTAAGAACAAGAAGATACCTGTAATAGAAGACCAGCAAATACATATTTTGCATATTCTTTGTGTTAAAAGGTAAAATACAACTTATTAGTAAGTCTGCAGAACTTCACCTTCTTTCATAAAGAAGTTGACTTACCCAGTACTGTTACAGTTGTTGATGACTGTGTATTTCCAAGTGGGAATGTAACCGCTTTGCAAATATATTCTCCTGCATCAGAAAAGCTTACATTTTCTAAAAGGATTGTTGCATCAGTAAGCGAGTAGTTTTTAAATGTCACTCTTCCTTGGTATTCTCCTTGAATAGACATTCCATATTCAGGATGATGAACAGCAATAGTCTGTGAACTTTTACCATATATCTTCTCCCAAGAAACTTGTGTTATTGTTTCATTTACATCAATTATGCATTTCAGTGCAACCTTCTTCCCCCAAACTGCTGTCACATGTGGATCAACAACTGGTCCAGCTAAGGCACCTAAAAACAAAGCAATGGTTAGTTGGGACACAAGAAGATTACGTCTCTGAGCCTTCACATTAAGCTTCCTTTAGTAATTAGCTTGGCTTTTTAAAAGACAATTCCCACTTTCTTCTGAATAACTGATTCACAGCAGTGTAGAAACACCACAGAAGCATGCTTCAAGCAAAAAACATCAAAGCTAGGCATAGACTGACCATTTTTTAGAGAATACTAGAGAATACTATCACCAATACACAGTTTCCTATAAAAACAACCTGACAATTGTGTAACTGGTGTAACAGTCTTGTGGAAATTTAATTAGATATGAGCATTGTGTATATTCAGATTTACTGAAAAAAAGGAATAACCAGACAGTGGTACTGTAGCAGTCTGCTTACTGATCCAGAGCATCAGGTAAAAACTGAAGTTAAATGACTGCACTTGTTTCTGTTTTCAAAAGATAGAACTCTTAATAAAGATTAATTCAAGAAAAATGCATGAGTGTAACTTTTACCACTTACCATACCAGTAACTACAATTAAAAACCAAACAAGAGAACCCCTATCAAACCCCCACAAACTACTCCACGTGATCACCAATCTAAGAACTCAATTTTAACTTCCCTATCCTGCTTCCTAACAAAGACATGTACCATCACACATATGCAATCTTTCTGCTACCCTGCAGTGTGGTGTCTTCACACTAGATCTTCCCTCACACAGCAAATACAGGAGAGTGGGCACAGTCAAGTGTTTGCGTGAGATTCAATGCATTTCCACTTAATACCTAAAATACCTTCCACAGAAGCAACTATGTCCTGAGCTCAGCATTTTACACCAGCTCCTTTCAAAAAGGGAAATCCGTCAGGACAAAACAGTTCAATCAATCACTGGTTCGCAATTTCTTTTGCCGAACAGATGCTGCAGAAACTTCACCCTAGTTCACTTGAAGCAAACTAACATGATGAAAAAGAATCAAAGTCTTGGTCCACACTACTTCTTTTTCCTGTGCTTAAGTTTTAATAGAGCCATTGCAGATGCTCCAATTCTCTCTCCAGTTACTGAATCAGTACTGCAGGATGTTCACCCATGGAACATGATTCAAGTCTAAATTTTAGTAGTCCCATTTTCATAGGCATGAAGGGGTCATTCAACCTCAGATATGAACCACCTTTTCACCCACCAAGTTCACACAAAAGACAAGCCTGACTTCTGTTCAGGACAGAAGTCCCTATGTGCCTTTATGTACAAGTCCATTGTTAAAGACTTCCATTTCCCATCAATTGATTTTTCATTGTTCAAACCATAACTGAGTCCACGAAGACACCCAAAGAAGTGACTTCAAGAGTCAGCTACAGATTCCTTCAGTATAAAACTACTGACTAACATCAACAGGATGAACACCTTAATCTGCACAAATAAAAAACTAAGCCAAAACTTTGGACCGAGATTGTTGATATGCCAGTCACTAAGACTGAAAAATTAGCCTGAAAACGAAAAAAAAAATCTGAATGCATTTCATATAGAGAGTATCTGCCATGACTAATTCACAAGTAATGCAAGCATATTCTGTCTAGTCTTCTCATGCCTCTTAACTAACATTGTTGTGTCAGACACTGAAGAGAGGGTAACTATTTGCACACTAACTGAAATGCACAAAAATCTGCCCAAATTTTGTCTCCACTTGCCACTGCTACATTTAAGCATAAGGTGAAGTGGTTCTTAAAAAGTATTTGACTAGTGTTTTCTACATTATTTATAAGGTTCACAAGTTACATTTCAGCAACGTATTCCAGAATGTACAGGATATATCTATTCTGTCATGTCATTTATGTAAAGAAAAACACACTTGTGTTCAGAAATCAGCATTTTGCAATATTTAAATCTAGTCAATCTTAACCTGTGCTAAACTTCAGCATAACGATCAGTCGTATGTAACTCCAACAAACTTCGCATAGAAAAGCCCTACAAGTGGACTTACAAAAACTGCTCAGACTTCTGGGAAGGTAACAAAGCGAACTGGAAAAACATCCCAGTTAGTTGACCACACAAGCTCTTTTGTTTCCTTTTTTTTTTTTTTTGGACAATTCTACTCACAGTAATTGGAGGCTTTAGCTACACAAAGATGACCAGGGTACATTTAAAAAGTCAATACTCAACAATTTTTCCACCAAGGAATTCTTCTAACAGCTCGTTTGTGCTATGAGAACATTGTATTCTCACACAAATTGCATGAATATTTTCAGAAGTCAAACTTCTCCGTTGCTGCTCCTACTTTCAAGATTTACAGACTGAAACGAGCAACATAAATACACATTTATATACATAAACACACTTGCAGCTATAGAATGTCGATCAGTTACATCTTTTTCATTCACCTTCAACAGCAAAGGAAGTAAAGCCAATAGATCACTACTCCAAATTTTATGCATTTATCTTCTGACAGATGTTCAGACTCTGAAGACACAAAAAAAAAATAAAAATCAAACTTATCTATGCAAATCATTTAAACTGAACTTACATATAGTGTATATAACAGTACATAGACTCCAAAATGCTTCAAGTTTTAGGGAGACCACACTGATGCTTTCTATCCACTGACTTCCCACAGGCTATTTCCACAAGACAATAAAGCCAAACTGCAGAAGAGCAGAAAACTGAAGTTTTTCCCTCTATCAACAAGTTATTCAGTTCACATCTGGCCTTAGCACACACTAATGGCAGGGAACTAAGAAGAGTTCCAATCAAGAATGGAGCAGAACAACAAGAACATCCCATTTTGGTGACAGCAAGTTGCTACGTCAGCAGAACTTCCCATGAAAAACCCTTAAGGTCAGGCTAAGCATTACTGTTAGGTCAGTCTAATTTCAAATTACATCAGAAAGCTTAGACTTATTCTTCCAGTCCTCCTCCTCCTGTGTCAGCACTCACCAGGCACCCAAGAGACCCCAACCTACAAAAACTCACTTGTTCTCTCCCCCATTTAACCTTCTGAATGAGCTCTGTCGATCACAAGCAGCAATGCAACAGAGGACACGAGCACAGTCACACAGTCCAGTGGTATTTTCAGATGTATTTAGCTGGAAAAGCAAAGCACTTAAGGACACTGCAGAAAACAAGCCTCAACTTGAGGCTTTATAAAAATATATGGTTAAATGACCGGGAAGAAGTCAGTGTGTGTGTCTTTTGAGTACCAGGGCATGATCAAATTCCTGTGTCAAAAAAAGATCTGAACCAAGGAATAGAAGAAATTCAAGATTAAGTAGTACAAAATGCCTCAACACTAGCTTTCAATTAGAACTGTTAAGCAAGTACTTAAGAAAAAAACTGCACTTAGATCAAAGGGATAGTATTATAACCTAGTGTTCCTCCTGCCTAAGGATCTGCTTTATCACAATCCTTACTTGAATTGGAGTTCTAGTTCATCAATCAATTTTTGGGGGGAAAGTGAGCTTCTATAAGCATTAAATGTACAGTACTCAGCTCAAGTTCCTTTTTTTTTGTACAGTACTTGCATTATTTTTTTAAAGAAGAAAACTGGAGGTATATTATTTCCATCTCAGAGAGCAATTCTTAAAACCTCATTCAGTGTTTATCATAGTAATATAACAGGCATGCAAAAGCCTGCCAGAATGCAAAAAGTTTTGGTGAAATGAGGCGTAGCAATTCAATAGTCTGAAGCCGAGACTATTGAAATCCTCGGGCTTTCTCTCAATCAGAACTTAACTGTTGCTGAAGCAGGGGTTTTACTCAAAACACCAAGCTCAAGACAGACAAATTCTCAGTTAAGTGCTGTCATGGGATGTTCTGCACAATTTTTAAGTACTCTGAACCTCCACCTGCTGCTCCTAAGGGTACAGATGATGACCTATCACATCATTCTAACAAGAGGCTTGTGTTACTCTGCTCCTTCATTCCCCACAGCTGATGGAAGGGATGGTCAGTTATCTTCCAGTTGTTGAATCAACATGTTAATCTACAGAGAGACACCAAGCAATAGTAATATTTGTGAGGAAGGCTACAGCTGTCACTCATAAGACATCATCCAGAGCCCACAGAGAGGATTCACACTGCCTGTTAGAAGGTCACACAAGGCAACACTGGACAAAGAACTCTCATCCTAACACAAATGAGTCAAGATGACAAAGTATGCAAACCTCTACAGCACCACAATAAACAATTATCAGCAAGACTCACATTTTCACCATGTAAAACAACAAAACAGATGTAAAAAAGGTATTTTACTCCAGTGCAACACAAAGTTGTAACAAGGAGTTACAACTCAGGGTTTAACACTAACACAGCTTGGGCCCAGCTCATGAGTTGGAGCTTGGAAGCAGCTCTGCCTTTGAAGTCAGGCTGGCTGTTACCCACTATTCTTATTTCACAATGTCATTTTTCACATGTTAACTGATGCTTCTGTTCTACTTTCAGTAACTCCACAGAAGACAGTGACTGTGCCCCTGCATACTCTGCTTCCTACCATGCTGCACCGACCTTTAGTATCAAGCAGCAGGAAATGAAATACAATCTAAGACACTAGAGGAATTTAAAAAAGAATATTAAGCTCATTTTTCAAATTCAGTTGGGAGGGACACTCTTAGAAAACCAATTTTATAAGGTTAAAGTTTTAAATCTAACTACTCACCAAGAATGTTTACAAAGTTCTGTGAACTTTAAAACTTCATTTGGCATTTCAATTTAAACCATATTAACATCAAGGTCCATTTTACATGTTCTTACATTATAAACTTATATATATATATATTAACACATAGTGAATTAAGACATTCATGTTTATCCTGATACTAAGCTTTCAGATGTTTACAAAGACATGCTGAACTAATAAGTGAGGCATGCTATGAGGCAGCTGGACGTTCTTCCGCAATGAATATTTCCAACTCTGTTCAACCAAATCTTCCAATCCCACCTCCTTTAAAAGGAAATAAGCAAGACAACGAGGTACTCTTTTTCCAACAGGCCAGGCACAAAAGCAGGACTGGAGGAGAACATCTCATTCTTAGTCCCACTCCCTTAAAAAACTAGTAGTAAGAGTAAACAAGTAGTTCCAAAGTTATCCATAAAAATACACAGCACTAACCAACACAATACTCTTCCTAACCAACACAAAATGCTTAACATCCACATTTAAATAAATTCAAATCCCTGAGTATCAGAGCAATAGGTATAAATATGCTAAAAGAAGAGACTGAAACAAGCAGTCCTTAATGTAACTGAAACCTCCGATTGGAAAGTTTGTTAAAGAGTTCCAGATGATCTTAATCTTTTGAAACACAAAAGATGAGTTAATAGCTCTGACAAACTGATGTGGTGCAAAATGTTAAAATCCTCCTATAAGCACATCACCAAAACATCCAACAGATATGGCAGAAGGTCAAAAGAAGCATTGTACTTCTGAGTCTTGGTGGTGCTGCCAAGTAACTGCTTTGTATACAGAAAACCAAATGAAGTTAGACACACAAACCTTTCCCAGGCAGGCAGGAAAAAAACCTTTAAAGTTGTAGTGGGTCCAAATTAGAAGAGCAGTCAACATAAACAAGTGTAAGTAACACAGGCAGGATGATAAGTAACTGGTTAGAGAGCAAAGACTGTCCTGAAAGCTACAGCAAGTATATGGTGATTATGCTTGGAAGTGACACTCTAGAGTATGCTAATATAGAAGTAAACTCTCTTCTCCAGCCAGCAGAACTGAGGCTCCATCTGGAGTTGTTCAGCTTGAACATCTTATATATCAGCCATCCAGAGTCTGAAAGCAATGTGTGCTCAGAAGCCTAGAAAACATGACCTACAAGAAAGGATGAAATAACTGACTGTTATTCTCCAAGAAGGTAACCCAATAAAGGTCCTGAAGTACTTACACTGCAAAAAGAGAATGACTGCAATACTAAGTATGCCTGCGCAGGTTAGGAAGGAGATAAACCAAAGCAAAAAAAACAACACCAAACAAACAAACAAATCAAACAAAAAAAAACCCACAAAAAACTTGCAAAAAACAAACACACAAAACCACAAAGAAAACCAACAAAGCCCAGGAGTTCTGTGCTCAAGAACATCACTGCTTTCAGCTAACACATATTTACTTAAGACAGAGCACTTTCAGTTACTTTTTTCATCCTCAGGTCTACTGCTTTTGGGTTTAACATGAATATTACAACCTGTTCAAATAGATACTTCTTTACCAAATGTATTCCTCATCTCCTGTTATTTGCATCTATTTGCATTCTTTACAGTTACTCTTTTCACTAAAGGTTCTCCTCTTCATCAGGGGGACAGCCAGCTCACAGCAGGCAACCAGTCTTCTCTATCACTTATTTTTTGTATTCTGATCCATAAGCAGATATTCATCTTTTGTCATGTGATTTGTAAAAAGCTTTTAGCTCTTCAAAGTTGTATATATGAACGCACATGGAATCTCTATCAGCATCAGTCTGTCCTCAACTAAGACACCAGGGCATACTCAAATCATTCCTTAGAGACCAGTCTTCTCATTCTCAGCAAAAAAATAAGACTCGGGAGAAATGACAGCCTTCAGCTTTGAGCAAAGTAACTCGTTCAATAATAAGCTGTGTTATAACCTGATGTTTAGACATAACTTCAGTCTTGCTTGCTTAAAATTTATTTCAAAAGCTCGATTTCTTCATTTATTTGCATTTATTGACAAATTCCATTCAGAAGATATACAGTTTTAGTCAGCTAGTGCTTCAGCTTTTCTGACTTCTATTAATCAAGTACACAGACCTTCACTGGCCTTTAAGTCAGCTCCATCACCTACTACCAACTGCCTTTCATTAATACAGGCAACTACACATATTACATAAAAATCAACGCTTTCTAGACACCAATTTATTCTGAAGAGGTTTCAAACCTAGCACACTCTTCAGAGCTAAGTCTAGAAATTCCAACTCAAGTTGAAAGTAGATGTCAACATAACATCATTACAGAGAAAACGCTTCAAAACAGTGCGTTACATAGTTCATACCTTGTACAGGCAGCTGCCTGCAAGCAAGACCTTTGGCAAAGTTCACAGAACTGACCATCACAAACCCAAGGCCACGTTTCCAATTATAGAAATATTATAAATATATTATAAATAATACATATGAAGTTTAATACTCTCCTCCACAAAGGACACTTTAGGAGCATCGCTGAACATCCACCTACACTTCAGCTTCTTTAACTCTTCAATCATTCAAGTTTCATAAGGTCCTCCAAAGCCCTGTGTAACTCACCTTTACTCCAACTTATTATCAATTAGTATTTATGCATAATTAGGGCACCTCATACTCCAGAAAATGGAATAGACAAGATCCTACTATCCTCCAGCATCACCTAGAACTATAGATTCCACCATAAGAATTCTCTCCAGAAAAAGGTCCCAGGAAGACCACAGAGACTGCTGGCTGAAGATCTGGTCACATAAATATCCTTCCACTTCCTTCCAGGCTCCAGACCTCTCCACTCAAATTTGGAAAAGCAATTTAATGCCATTGAATGCTATCACAATATCCACTTTCTTATTCTTTGAGAGGAAGACAAAAATTGGGGATGAGGGACTGGACACTAGGTATCACAGAAGTCTGAGGAGTTACTGCCCATCACTTCTGCTTCATTTCAAAACCTGGAAGTTACCAATGACACAGAAGCATAGTCTCCTCCACCTAGCCACAAACTTGCAAAAACGTGGGTTGCTATTCCAGATGTCACAAAAGTCCAACAAACAACTTCCCTTCCAAGTTACACGGTTGTTTTAACACTACCATATAATAAACTTGCCATTACACATACTAACAGAAATAAAACAAGGCAACTGCAACCAGAATCAAAAAATACAAACACAAAGTGTCAGTATAGGATTTTTTGTCACTGTTGTTAGTTCTCTTTCATTATAAAGTAACAACTCACTTTTCTAATACACAGCAATCAATACATACACTTCCATCCCAACCATGAAGGTAAATACAACGTGCATCTTGCTAGTCACCCAGAAAGCTCAAGTCTATCCCACAGTCTAAGTTATGAGCAGCAAGACATTCTTGACTTAATCACACTGATTTCATTTGTCAGATTGAAATACTCAGACTCAAGTCCCAGGAATCACTATTCATCAGTACCACTTTGTAGAGGGGGGAAAAAAAAAAAAACAAACAAAAAAAGGCAGCTTTCACAGAAAGCCTGTGACATCTCTAAAGTGCTCAAAAAGTCATGTCCAACAGACATAAAAGCTATAGTGATCATTTCCACCTAGTAATTACCACAAACACAAGTGAAGTCCTAGGTACAAGTCTCTTCATAACACACTTATCAGTGGCAAAGAAACAAGCTCTAATATTGATGTAGAGAATAATGATTTCACATAGGTAAGAGGCAAGGGACCTCTAGAGGCTACTTAGTCCTGCTTAAAGTAGGTCCAGTTATATAAGACTGCTTGGAGACTCATCCAGTTGAGTCTTCAATATCACCACAGAACAATATTTATTCCTCAATCACTTTGGCAAGTGCTCCCTCAGAGAGAAGTATTTCTTCCTTACACTGGTTCAGGATTTCCCACACTCCAGCAGGGCTATGAAATTCCTAACTTAACCAAGAATGAAGTTTTAAGTACAAATAGCTTAAAAAACCCCAACTATGTAGGGCACTTTAGCCATTTTGGGGAGAACAATGTAAATGAAAAAATACTGTTGTGTTAACACCTGTGTCTTTGGTAGGATATTACTTTTACACAGGAACAATGAAGCAAAAATTCAAGTAATGTGGAAATGGTCATCGCTCCAACTTTCAATGGAGAAAGGAACACGGCATGATGAGAGAGACTGCCCACTGCATTTAGTGGTGTGAGCACACACAGTCCTTACAGAAAGCTCAAGGACAAGCTACCAAGAAATTCTGTACAAGCAATTGCTTGACATAAATACCAAGTTACCAGGATTTTGGGGGCTCTGGGGAGTTTGATTTTTGCTTTGGTTTTTCTGTGAAATTAATAAGGAAGGACCTGGAATTCTGCTAAGTGTACAGCAACAGTTGTAAGCATTCAGCATTTCCTGCCCCCAGCACTCTACCTCCTACATTGAAACTAGTAAGTCATTAAAAAGTGGTCAGGAGCACTGATGTGTGTGATACCCTTCTAGATGAAGGAACAAGACCTTTAATCCGTAGGAAAGTCCCGACTCCCTTAAGCAGACCATTCCTTCCCTTTTCATATGCTGTCATTCCACATACCACCTACTCTCCAGAGGACTGAGGTCTGGGGGAGGAGAAGGAAGGTTGTACTTTGCACTAAGTAGCAAAGTCTCCAATAAGTTCAGAAAGACAGCTAAACATTAACTTCACATTTTCAACTACCTATAAAGTTTGAATGTTATCTGCCAATATTGAACAACTGCGGCCACACAATGACATATAAAATAAACGCATTTTGTCAGGACCAGCAAATCTCAGCTGTCCATGAGAAGATCTGATGAGTTAACAGTTACATTACAAAGTTATGTGGATGCCTGCTGCCCCCTGCACTGCTGACACTGCTGACTTTTTTTTAGCTCTTAAGGCCGCCCTCCACTGCAAGCTACTTCAGAAAGTTAACCCTTTTTTGTCCAGCAACTGCATCATGACACTAAGCTTAGGGAATGCTCTTTAATAGCTGCTGGATTTACGGCCAAACTATATTTTCTATATGTGTCACACTGTCAGCCAGCTCTGTGCTGTAAGAGACTGGTCTTACTGGCTCCTTTTTGAATTAACAGAAGAAATGTAGGCAGATCTTTAACAAATCCTCTAACAGTTATGACTTCCATTAGGAGTTAAAAATAGGATCCAATTTTAAAGTAAGCTTTTAGCAACCAAATTGCTTTATACGAAAAACTTGTTTCAGACTTGACTTGGACATTTTAATCTGGATAGAAGATTTCCAACTACTACTTTTCTTCCAGGACTAACTATAGTATACTAGCTCCTGCTTACCCATGCACAGTATGAGGCTCATTTAGACTGAAAGGGACTTCTGGAGGTTATCCAATCCGACCCCCAACTGAAAGCAGGGCCAACTTTGAAGTCAGATCAAGTTGCTCAGGGTCATACCATAGTCAGGTTCTGAATATTTTCAGGGACAGAGATCCCACAACCTGTTTCAGTGCTTCATTCTCTGTGTGGGAAAACATACTGCTAACACATTATAAAGATCTGCCTTGCTGTAGCTTGTGTCTGCTGCCTCTTATCCTTAGCATAGCTAAGGAGAGTCCGTCTTCATTTTCGTCCTCACTACCTATTAAACAGTCAGAGCCAGCAATTAGGATCCCCCACTCGAGATCTTTCTCAAAGCTGAACAAACTCACTCCTCAAGCCCTCTTCATACATCATGTGCTGCCGACTCCTTATCTTAGTGGCCTTTCACAGGCACCTCAGCATCTTCCTTGTATTTGGGGATACAAAACTGTCCATGGTACTTCTGATGCAGTCTCACAAGCTCCAAATAGTGGAGAATAATTGCTTCTTTCAACTGGCTGACCATGCCCTGTGTGCTCTTCACCTTTTGCACCACAAAGGCACACACTGACCCACAAGGACCCTTATGTTCTTTACTGTTAAAGGTACTTTTCACCAGTTGGCACCACATTTATGCTGCTGCATGGGGTCATTCTGCCCCAAAGAGATTTGGCTTGGCATTTGCTTTTGAACTTCATAAAGTTTCCAACAGGTATTTCTCCAACCTGCAAACATCCCACTCAATTAGCCCTAGCCTCCAGCAAGTCAATTGACCCTCACAGTCTGGCAGCATCCACAAATTTGCTCTAAGTACATCAGTGACCTGGAAGAGTGGCTGGAATGTAGACAAACTGCCCCTGCACTGATGCCACCAGTAACAAGCCTCCAGGTGGACTTCAGCTGATCAGAACCTTTCAAGTTCAGCACTACACACAACTTTTCACCCACTTAATAATCCACTTCCCAAACCATATCTCACCAGTTTGGCTACAAGCACATTTTAGGAAATCTTATTATAAGCTTATTAAGGCTAATAACACTTGCTGTTCTTCCTTTGTCCATAGTCTTGTCCTAGGTACTTAGAGCAATAAATTCAGGACCTCTTTTCACAGCAGTCTCGAGTTGTGGAGACGCCACCGTAACTGCTTTTCCTCACTTCACTTCAGTTTTCACCTTGTTTGTAGCCACATCAATTTATCAAACCTAAGCCATGCCTCTTGAGTCTCAAATAACACAGCTGCAGAGCAGCTCTGGAAATCCATTACCAAAAGAATTTTCACTAACAGTTCCACAGAGTCCCACAGACCTCGCCTCTTTCTGTAAGGCAGAACACTCTGTGGAATCTGTCAAAGATATTAAATGAAGCTTACACAAAACTGTTTCTCAATAAGAGATCACATTCTGATTTGTCAAAAGGTAGCATAAGGTATTAAATGTTCATGTGACCGCACTGATGCATCACCTGTAATAATTAATCTGGTTATAGTAAAAAGCCTTACTATTTTACAGCCACTGAACCTAACAGTTGTGTTATACATATAGAATCATAGAATGGTTTGGGTTGGAAGGGACCTTAAAGTTTGTCTTGTTCCAGTGTCCTGCCATATAAGCTGCGTGCAGAAGCCTGAACTACTTCTGATACCACAAACTGATGAAATACAGCTACACAGAACTTAGTATGCTTCTTCCTATACAGGATATCCTGGATAAATGGGAATATTGCACTTGCTAGTTACCAGAGGTAGACTATTTTATGCTACCTCAGCTACCAATAATACATTGAAACCTTCAACAGGATGCATTTAAATTTCCCAAGTCATTCATGGTATGGTCACAACCATCACATTCTCATGGCTGACTTCTTTAGAACTATAGAGTCTCTTTAAATGTTAAAGTACCTTAATGAAGTCATAACAACATTACTTCTGTTTCAAGAAAGTTTACCTTTTGAAGTCAAAAGTGCGTTGAAGCATTTAAAACACAGAAATAGTATCACCAGTGAAGGGCTGAGAAGTGGGTTTTTATAATGCAGTTATCAATCTTTAGAAATATATTCAAAAATGTATTAAGCTTAACAGCTCTTGACATGGCTTCTCCAACCTCTAGTAATGATTTTTACCAGAGCTAAGTAGTTGTTTTGTTGTGGCAAGGGCCAACAGATGATGCTGGAGAAATTAAAGGAACTTGGGGAAAAAAATTACCCCAAATCAGAAGTCTTGCCCTTTCAGTTACTTGCATTTGATGTAATTTAACTTATGCTTGACTCAAGTGATTATTTTTCTACCAAATTATGTGCACTGAAATTAAGTAAAGCCAGTTATCCAACTTGAACATGATCTCAACTTGTCTATATTCTTTCTCCAGCATCCACTCATCCTGTTTTTAAGGCTGTTTTTAAGTGTGCTTGTCCCAGCAATAATTAGTTTTCAGCTTAACCACCTGCACCATGGGTGCTATTTCAAGTAAAAAAAGCAACAGAAGTGGGCAAAGAATGCCTACACAAAACAGGATTAAGAAAAATTTAACTCTAACACACTTGTAATCTTCTAACTCAAGGGCTAATGAAAGTAACAAATCCAAAAGTAACTAATCAAGTCATCAAGCTAGCTCAGGTGGTTTTTTTCCACTCCTCTTTACACACATCAGCTATGGAGACCTGTTTGACTAGTCTTTACTCACCTTCAGCAGAAGATTGCCATTTCAATGCCTCCAAATTTTGTACATGCCACTGCACTCCAGGGACAGCACTAGCACCTGCTAAGTATTTAAAAAAGTCACTTAAGAAAACATTCTGTTCTGTACAAACTAATCCCAGGACTAGTTTAAAAACTATCATGTTATACCAGCCTTGACTAATAGGAAAGGAGAAAACAATGAATCCCTGTAGGCACATAAAGTTATCTTAAATGTCAGATAATGAAAGTCTGACATGGGGGGGTAGGAGGAAAAATTGGCAAGAGCCTCTACTGCTGTAAATAATCCTGGTACAACAGTCAACTCCAGACAGAATGAAGGCTGGTCAAGTGTAGCCTAAGAATAAGAAAATGTGCTATTCTGAGTTATTGCAAAACTAAAAATGTTTTTACTTCTGTACACTACTTGATAAACAACTGAAAAGCAGTAAAAATATTAAACAGAAGAATGCAGTAGTGATAAAATAGGATTGTCTGGAAGGTTGTTACTACTTTTCACTACTTGAACTAAAAGTGACCTTCTCAATAAATTTGACCTACCTTTTCCAACACTTGGAAAAAGCAAGGATAAAGGACAGAGACAGAAGTTTCAGTACTTTTAATTTTTTTTTTTTATTCTTGTTGTTAATTTTCTTCTATTGCTAAGTCATGGACAGAAAGATCAATTTTTGAGTTCACATTTGAAACATTTCCAACTCTAAAAGTTAATTACCCGAAAGAATGAGGAGAAAAATAACTCCTGAAGCGTTCATGTATTGGATAACACAAAAAAGTTAGTTCTGTGATTTTACCCTCACTTGGAAGTTGTGCTTTGTCCTAAAGCTCTTCATCACAAGACTGTGTACTAAGTTGTGTAATAAGCAGCCACTGGCCCAGCTTTTCTAGAACCAATGTAAATGTTGGCCATGAGCCCCCTCAAGTCTTACTCATATGTACCTACACTTCATCTTAACCCACTATCTTCACCTCCAGGGGAGTAAGACAAGCTTTCATCTAACAGCTTTTTCATCTCTCCCCACTTTATAGATTCAAATACAATAATCATTTTCCCCAGCAAGGTCTTTACTGCACATTTCACTCTTTAATAGCTTCTCATATATTTCCTTGCGTTTTATCCACATTCAGCTATTCCCATCTTTTCTTTCTTAGCTCATCTTGTGATTTCTTCCCACACTAACATGATACTCTTTTCTAAGCAACCCATCTGCTTTCTAACCAGGAATAAAGAATAATGCTAATGACCCCTTTACCTCTAATAAGAAAGCCTGATCAACTTATTTCATGCCTAATGAAGTAATTCATCTTCTCCATCCTCTCAATAAAAATACATTACTGTACTTCAGAGGGCTATGATCTCTGAGGCATTTAATACAACTGCCCTTCCAGTAAGTACTTCTCTAAAATCTTGTTTTAGACAGGCTAATCCTAACAAAATAACCCCATAGATACACAGAACCATAGAATTGTTTAGGTAAGAAGGCACCTTTAAAGATCATATACACCTCCTCCTCTTCAAACAACAGCAAAATCAAACACCACATGGTATAACAAATTACTAATGATTAAATAATTGCACCTATACCTATTCTTCACTAAGAAAATCTGGCCACTTAGTTCATATCCAACTATCAGGTCCCTTAGAAAATTCCTCACAGGAACTTCTGCATTACTATCCACACACCAATCAGTACAACAGTCATCAGGGGAAAAGGAAAAAAAAACAAACCTTCAAATAATCCTGATTCAATACAACACATTCATTCAAAGCTGGGAACAAAAGTCCAAGTACAAACACAAACTGTGCTAGAGCAAAGTAATCTGTCATCACAAAGCCCACCTTTAAGTGGAAAGGTAGAAGGGCTCCAGAGCAAGCAGACAGACAATCTCAGCACTCTCACTGTGCACACTTATCTAACCAGGCTGTAGCTGTACCTTAAGATAAAGAACTTTGTTTGGACAAAGCCCCGTTCAACCCCAGAACAGCAGCTCAGGCCACCCCCACAGCAGTGCTCTGGTGTAACACCGGATGGAAAGTCATACTCTGGAAAGTCATACTCTTAAAGTTTATTGCTCTTCCAACAGATAACCACATCAACACTAAAAAAAGGACAACATTTACTAACAGCACTCCACGTAGCTGGCACTAAGTAAGATTATCTTTTAACAGTCCGTATAACAGGTTTTCTATTTCTCTTACCCTGCTTTCATTCACTACTAATTTTGTTTCTACAAATTGAGATTTAGGCACCTGACTCTAGAGCTTCTTACTTATTTTTTCCTTTGAGCTCCACAAATGCTCCGCTTATTAGCCCCACACACTGATTACTGAAGCAACACACCCCCAACTCCTACTCCCAATTTACATCTGTGATTTTGCATACCTTAAAAGCTCTACTACCAGCACCTGAAAGGTGATCAGCTGGTACAGGTGCTCTGTAAAGCCAACATATTTTTGCTTCTTCTGCTACAGAACAGCTCTTTGTTTCTCAATATCACCCTGGCAGCAATACTACACAAAAGGGATGGGAAAGAAAACAGCCTAGATTTGACCATATTTCTAAACAGAATACCTGACTCTAATCTCACAAGAAATAAATCCTGCTAGAACTGCCTTTTGTTCAGTATTAAACAGTATCCATATTCCATGACGTAAAATTAAGTTATTTAAGGAGGCAAGAGAAACACATCATTTAAATCAAGTAACTGTTCAACCTTTACGTAGCACAAGTGGATAAAAAACCATTGCAATTCTTTTATGATACTCCAAGTGTTCAGATCTTAAATAACACTGTACTTCATTTCCATATATATGGGAGCTCTTGCACAGCAGAAGCATCACAGTGTAACAGTAATCTTGAACATGACAGACCTACCACAACGAAACAGAGCTAAGAACCATTCCATAGCAGCACACCCCATAATCTAACTAGTTATCCTGAAGTACAGGCTGGACAAACTTCTGGCAGCTTTTTTTTTTTTTTTTAAATTATCAAACAATCCAGATTTAAACTCTCCTATTTGAAGTTACTCTTATTTCTACCACTGAATTTGCTCTGTTTCTTCACACAGCAGTTTCACACACTGCCCAGCCTACTACATAGTTCACCACCACTTCACTCTTTCCAACTTCTCAAATACCTTCTATAGTTTTTCTATTCCTTCTCTCACTATTGTCATATTGGCTCATCTAATGTCTTTTTAAAACTGCATTTTTCTCCATACCGTTTTCAAAAAATAAATGCATATTCAGACATGAATTTCTAAACTATTACCATTGACTTTGACACACAATGAGGAAAAAAATACATTCTGTTGTCTTTTTGAACACTCTACCATGCTTCCCCATTTCCAAGGCAGTAACCTGGTTTGCCTGACCTCCTGTTTTTGCCATGACTTAACCTGAAAAATCACTAAAAAAGTTTATACTCAAACAGACTGTTTTGGTCAATAGTTACTTGGGAAATTTCTTCTTTTTTTAATTTTTTTTTTTAATATATTGTATACTGTATACTTATACCATCCACATCTTTATAATCCAATCATTCCAGCTCCACTACCATTCTGGAGCCTGTACTCCAAGCTGTTTTGAAAAAAAAAAAAAATACAACGAAACTTAAAAAGATACATGCCCCACACACTTTTTCTAGCCTTACTAAGAAACTTAACCAACAATTCAAATTGAAAATAAATAATCATTTCCTCAATGAAAAAAAAAGCATCTTGATTATCTTTTCTTTCTATTCACCTCATTTTATGATTTTGCTAATTTTTAATTCGTAGTTATATTCCAGAAAACTCTGCAAAAATCTTTTTGCCGTGCACAAACTAGTGAGGCACTGAAATTATGAGGAATTTATTTAGTAGCACACAGGTCCTCGTTTACAACATAGCTGAAAAATATTTGTCACAAGGCAGAGTAAGTTATTTTATAGATTTAAGGTTATGATGATGTTTCTTATGGATGCCATACATCTCCCCTAGTTTAAAGCTATACTGATTTGATCATTCAAGTTTAGTACCTACTTCATTGAATCATGCACTGTCTGACTGAGAAGTGGAACAATTACTTGTGCATGTTACCTGAACCCAATAGTCTTGCTTTCCTAAGAAGAGCAGTATTTACTAAAGCAGGTTTATTTTTATTCAAAAATCCAGAAGTTGCTGTTATTTCAGATGCCTGATATATTTTCTCTCTTTGTGCCCCCCTTCAGTTTTTTGGTGGCAGTGTTGAGGGGTTTTTGGCAATATTTCTCTGAGGAATTACAGATCAAATAAATCGTCATTTCTAATTGCCAGCCCAAATGATTGTATAAAAATAGTGGCATTATTCTACTAGGGTTTGTATTTTTTTGTGGTACCATTTTCAAATCTTCCTTTTGCTATCATTATCAGAATTGGCCGACCAATAGTAGGAAAGGTGACCAAATGTAATCAGCAGTTTTGAATTCCATCAACACGTAATCATGCTCAAAATGTATATAGGAGCACTCTTAAAAGCCAGCCATAACAATAGTTTTCCTTCATACTCGTGTTACAGTTACAATGATAATGAAAACAATTGTGGGAAATTTCAAGTGGGAAAAAAAACAAACTAAAATCTGAGATATTGACAAAAAAAAAAAAAAATCAATCTTTCCCTGCTGCTTATCCCACAGTCCAAAAGTCACTAGTAGTTTTTTTTAAGTTTTCCTTTTCATCCAGAGATTATACTTCTAAACTCTGTGCTTATTCCCACACAACATTGCCGCTTCTGGCAGATGTTCTGAAGTGTTATCAGTCAAGTTCACATATGCCAAAAAGAATCTGGGAAGGCTGACATCCGAATGACACTCATCAAGACTAAACCGGTAAGTCACTGTGTGACACGGGGCACGGATGCTCTTAACTTCATTGTTACTATTATCTTCACATTTAGATATAAAAATAGCTTGTCAAGGTTATGTCAAGTCTGATGCTTCACGTTTTTAATTGCAAAAGAGCAGAAATAACCCCGAAAAAAAGGGAGAGAAGCGCTAGAGCAAAAAAGTTTGCCGACCCTATGGAAATTAATCTTCAAGCCTTAAAGTTTTGAAATGTGATGCCTTCTCAATATTTACAAAGTTAGGAACAATGATCTTTTTTGAAAGCTACATCATTGCCAGAGGGGGGAGACTATTACATACACGAGCACAATCCTACAGCAGCAGCGCCTCAACTCCCTCCCTGAAAAAGCATTTCTCAGATACTACACAACTGCTTTACGGCTTGCAAGTTCCTGGGTATTTTTATCACATGAATCTCCAGAGACTACCTCCTCTAACTTGTTCCTCCTTCATTAAAGAGGGAAGGGACACAGTGTCTCCTATAATAAAATATCCTTGCCAACTACTCATTGCTGCACTGGGAATACACCGGCAGGATGACGGTTTTCGATTTGCTCTCGCCCAAGTCCACTTTTATCCCCTCTCTCATCTTCCACTGCTGTAAAAAAAAAAAAGACACCACGCACACCACACCGCACGCAGTAGTAAATAAATAAATAAATAAATAAATAAATAAATTCCTGCTCAGTTTCCAACTGCTACGTCGCTTGTTTGTTTCCCACAGGAAGATGCACGGGAAGGGGGGGCTGGTGATGGCACTTTCCCCCGAGCGGTCACGCCAAAGCCCCGCGGGGCCCGGCACCGCAGTGCCCCCGGCAGCAGCTGCTCAGGATGCGGGTGATGAGAAGCGCACAAAGCCACCGCACCGGCAGCGACCTCACCCCGCCACCAGCACGGATTTCAACCTCGGCGACGGGGAACAACCACACGGGCCAACAGCGCCGGCAGCAAAGCGTGTAACTATCCCGGCCCCCAAGAGCTCCCGCAGAACGCCAAGACCCTTCTGTCCTTCCCACAGGCAGGGAAAGGGGAAGTGCCGGGGGGGGGGGAAGCACCCGCGAATTCCCGCAAACAAGCAAAATTCCGCCGTTCAGGAAGGGAATTTCAGCGGATAACCTGCCGCCCGCCGGGGGAAGCCCCAGCCCCGCCGCCGGCGGATAAACTTCCCCTGCTGCCCCGCCCGGGCCGCGGCCACCCGAGCCCGACCGCCGGGGAATCTCGGCCTCCCGGGACACCCACCCGCCCTCCCGGCGGCAGTGGCGGCGGTTCCCGGGGGGAAGCGCCCGCGGGTCTGCCCGGCGCGGTGCGGGCTCCGGCTCCGACCCTGCCCCGCATCGCTCCCCCCTGCACGATCCCGGCCGCGTCCCGCCCGGCTCCCCCCGCGCAGGGCGGCCGGCAGCCCCCGGCAGCCCCCCCACCCCGCCCCGCCGGCCGCCACACAAACTTTCCCTCAACTCGGCCGCGTCCCCCGGCGCTCCCGGGGCTCGGGTTTCTCTCCTCCTCTTCCTCCACCCACCCCCTCGCCCGTCCGCCAAGGGGAAAAGTTCCACTTACTGCAGCAGAAGCGAGAGAAAACCAACCCCAGCAGCCCCAGCCCCGGCCCGGGAGGCACCGCCGAGCGCAGCCGCCGCCGCCGCTGCCGCCACCGGGGGGAGGCACCGCCACCAGCCGCTAGGAAAAGTTCCCGGCGGGCGGCAGGAGCCGACGAAGGGGGAAAACCAGCGGTAGCCTCCGCAGCGGCTCCGGCCCCTGCCATGCTCCGGGCTCGGCTCGCAGTCGCCGCCGCTACGCCGCCCGGCCGGTCCCGCCCGGTCCCGCCCGGTCCCGCTGCCCGCGCCGGCGGCGCCTCCCCACACGGAGCGTGTGTCACTGAGCGGGGCGGGGCGCGCCGCTCCCGCCCTCCTCAGAGCGGGCCGCACCACCCGCCGCAGGGAGGGGGGGCCGAGGGAGGGTGGGAGGCGTGTGCCGTGCGCCTCCACCGCGACCCCCGCCACCTCCCCCCCGCACCGGGGCGAGTCGCCTCGTCCCCGCCTTCCCTGCCCCGCTGTGTGGGACTGGCAGAAGCGCACCGCGCAGGGGGGGGGGTTCCCGTAGGTATCGCGGGCGGCGGGTGGGAGGGGGTGCCACGGTGTCCTCCCCCGAGGGGCTGTTGGTACGTCCCGCCCCGCCCCGTCGCTCCCGCCCCCGCCCCGAGCGCGGCCGGGGGCACCCGCCCGGACCCTCCGCCCTTCCCGGGCTCCCGCCCCCTCGGCATCCCCCCCGCCCCCTGCGCCGGGCCGGCCCGGGCGGCCCCTGTCCCTGGGTTGGGGACGGGCCAGCAGCGGTGGGGGACCGGCCGCATCCCGCTCCTCCGGGCGCGGGCGTTCCCAGGCGCGGGGGGATCCGGCCGGGGCCGCTCCCGGTGTCCCGCGGGTGGACGGGCCGGTTGCTCCTCGGCGGGGGCGCCTGCCCGCTGCGCCGGAGCCCCGCGCCGGGGCCGCAGCGTCGGCGCCGTGGCTTTTGCCAACAATAAACTTTCCCGGCGTTGTCCCCTCGTGGGTCGCGCTGCCCGCGGCACATCCCCGTGCGGGGCGCGCAGGGTGCGCTACCCGGGCACCGGCGAGGGGTGCCCCGTTCCCTCTGCACCTCCGGCGTGGCTGGGGCAGCATCCCGGCCGCACGAGGGGAACATCGAGCGCTCGGGTGCGGGGCGATGCGGAGCCATCCCCAGCCCGCAACAGATGGCGGAATCCAAAGGCGGACTCTGGCAGAGCTAAGCGGTCTGAAATCATCTGGGAGCAGAGTGAGCCCCGTGCAGAAATCACCGAGGAATACCAAATACGGCCCTGTGCAGCCCTCGCAGAGGGGCCTGCAGGGGTCCGGGGGCAGCAGGCAGGGTTTCTGTCACGCTTGTGCCTGTGGAGATTTTTGGCCGTGGCACAGCACATAGCTGTGCTCGGGAAAGGCTGTCATCGACGAGGGCAGAGCTGCTCCGCAGGGAGCGATGATGCCCCAGCCACGGGCGGAGATCTGTGCTGTAAGTATAGCTAGGGCAGAGTGGCCACTCGCGAGGCGAAGAGGGAATTCATGCCTTTGCCCAAGGTCCCAGGAGTCCAGCTAAGGGCTGTCTCAGAATTAGAGCATTCTGTAACCAGGTTATAAAATTAAAGGTGACTTTTCTAAGAAATGCAGTTTCTTTGCTGCATCTTTGCGCTGATCATCAGTTTTGTGGGTACAGTGCCAGTGGATGTATCCCCAAATTAGATTTTCGACAGCAAAATACAGAAGCTTGAATGAATTGGCTTGAGAGTCTTGCTTCTTTACAATCTAGGTGTGCCTTATAGTTTCAGATGCACTATCCTTGCAAAACGTCATGGAAAATATTGAATAGCTGTATATGCACCATACCTGCTACTGAGACATCTACTGGGAACAGATTCTACGTAAGCCCCACATTTTCCACAAACAGTGTAATATTTGATGACTTCCTTAAACAGTGGGCATGAAGAGCAGTTTCTCTCAAAGCTACGCATGGCTAAGTTTATCAGATGCTCACAATAGTATGTTCATCCAGTCTTCAGCCACACTGAATATTTGCCAATTAACTGGCCTCATTAATTTGTAACTGTGAAACAAAACAGAATTCAGGCGAAGAGTTACTACAGGCAAACTGCTGGCCGTGATGGACGTTGGACATTCATCAACATTTTGCTCTGAAAAACCAACATAACTGAGAGGACTCCTAAAGTTTTTCGAAATCAATGTAATTTAGTGAGTCTAATCCTCAGCTAACACAAAGCTGTTCTCATGCCAATTTGCTCTGCGACAGGGACACGGGATTGCTCGGGTGGTACGGAGGATGCTGTCCAAAGGTTCATAGACAGGTTTGTTCAGCAGTTTGTTTAAAAGAGCTTTTCTCGCTCTGCTGATACTTTTGAAGCCTGGTCCTTTACTCTGTTGTTAGACTCTGCCGTTTTGATTCCATGGTAACTAATATATTCCACCATGCCAATAAACCTGGATAAATATAATACTGAATTAATCATTAGAGCCCCATTTTTATTTATGATAAGAGCCTTTTTACATGGGAAAACTGATGAGCATAATTGTAGCAGAATAATTTATACTGGTATGGCTGTGCTGATGTAACTTCACAGGTAGATGTTTTAATTGGGTGTAATTATTCCATTTCCCTGTATAGATGAGTCCCATATAGATAAATCCCATTTTATAGTTAACAGTCGAAGCAAATTACATTGCATAATTACATTTACACCAAGTTTAAGGCACTCTTAGGATGGGTAGGAAATATAATGGGGCCATAGTGTAATTGAGAGTGCAACCTTAAAATCCTATTTCTGACAACTATAATCAAATTGCCATCTGCTATAATATTTTTATTCTTTCTCACTCCAAAACAACAAAAGGCATTAAGCCTGTTTAAAATAAAATGGTTTGAAGGTCTAGCACCAAAATATGTACATCAATTCATGCAGGCTAAGGAAGCAAATGCAATTTGTCATATTTAAACAAAACTGTGCCCAGTCTGTAGGTAGCATCTTCCAGTGCCAGATTCAGCACTGTTGTAACCAGGCATCCTGGGGACTTTGTGATACAAAAGGAAATTTGACTTCATGATATCAAGGCTAAATTTGGCTCCCCGATGCTTAGAACACTCCTGAAGGCATGATGCTCCAAACAATTAATCTTGCATAATATGGAATAAATGCG
>NW_016690201.1:1797565-1802156 GCF_001604755.1 Lepidothrix coronata | reverse complement strand
GCGTATAGGACACACTAGCTCAGTTCTTGTAAATCCGTTGTTACTGGCATATTTTTTCCGTAAAAAGATGGTTTTGTGCAGTTGGCAGCAGTCTTGTTCAAAAGCATCTTTGAACTGTAGAATTACAAAAGACTGTACTTTATTTCCAGTCCCTATTTCCCTCTCTCTCGCCATTGTCCACCCACCTGCCCTTCCCCCTTCCATGAAAAAAAAAAATCCCTTACCCTTAGTTTAGACTGGGGAGTTTGGCAAGTGTTTCCTTCTCCGTTCTTAACCCTTTTGGTAGTTTGAAAACAAAGTCCTGAAGCAGTGTGAAATTAACTTATATGCATATCATTTGAAGTGACGGCACAAATTCCCGCTGGAATGAAGGGCTATTCACTTCAGTGGGAATCGTCAAATAGATTTGTCGCAGAACAATGTGCTTTTCTGAAAACTCTCGCTTCCATTCGAATGGATGGGACGGGGCCTCCCTGGCGATGGTTGCACACCACCACCCGTTATGACCCTTTAAAATAAAACCACACCAAACCAATGCCAAACAAAACCCACCTTTTTCTTTTTCTTTTTCTTTTTTTCTTTTTACTTTTTTTTTTTTTTCACGCACTTCCAGCTGGATGAGATATTTAGCTTGTTATTGCACAGGGTTTCTGCCGTTTGCTAACAGGTGGTTGTCCTTCTGCATCGTTCCTTCAGTCAGAATAATTCTGTCTCTGGGTGCGCCTCAGCAAAACTGCTGCCAAAGTGACTGTTTTCTGTACTGTATGGAGAAAGGTGCCTGTCCAGTTCCTTGTCTAGAAAGCCATGGAGAAGGATCTCTGTAGGCTGTGCAGCAGGCGTGACTGACAGCGGTTCGAGCAAGACCAATGGACGTGGGCTGCATATTTATGTGCATGTATCTCCTGACCCAGTGGTGGACTTGGCTGATCATCCATGGATGTGTTTGGGAAGGGCTCAGACAACACCCCACAATCCACAGTTTGGCCTATCACAGGTGAACTGTGTTTTTAATAGTGTTGGATACACTTAGGAATTTTTGGGGAAAGGATGCTCTATAACCTTGACTATTATCAAGAAATTACTAAGATTAGGAATATATTGTAAAGTTTGATTACTCTCATGTTTCCCAGCTCTTTGCATACAGTATAACGCAAAATGATCTGGATTGTCATCTCATAAAAAATCTATCATAATATTTTGATATAAATCATAAACAAGCTTAGCCAAGAATAACATACATACAGTCACATGGCATATGATATTTTTAAAATCTATTTGCCCATCTTATTAAAGATGACATACTTAAATCTTGTTTCAATCAAAGACCCTTTAAGGAGATCCCTTTAAGGAGAAATCTGAGTGTCTGACTCATTCTACATTGCAAAGTACAATTAGAAAACTGGTTATCTTGCTCACAGAGTGGCCCTGCTCTCACATATTTGTGCGAGAACTGTTATGTGTCTCAGAAAAGTCCCAAAGCTCATGCTTTTTTTCACAAAAGAGTAATGCAGTTATTGACAATAACCACTCTCCAGCATTATGTTTCATACCCATTGTCAGAAGTACATATCATCCAGTCTGCAGTGCATCTGAGATTCCCATTGTCTCAGCTGAGAGGTTTAAAACTCACAGACAACTAAGTGAATTCCTCATGCATTTCTGACAGAAAAAAAATAGGTAAGGAAATGGTAGACTTTCCACCTACATCTCTCTGGTTGCCACTTACCTCAATGACAAAGAGAACAGAAAGCTTAAGGATTCCTCTCAGAAGTAAATTTGCAAGACAGTGCTTCCTCTGTTTTCTTTCTGCACTGCTTCCCTTTACTGCAGTCTCTTCCTCTCCTTCTGTATGGGTATTTTCTTGCCTCTCTCTTCCTCTTCAACAATTTATGTGTGCTTATATTGAGGTGTGATATTTTATACTAATAAATACAAAACACCCTTGATTCGTAAGTGTCTGTATGCACAGATGCACAACTTGCATACTTCATTCTAAAACTACAGCTTTTCTTTCTAGGCACAAGCATTAGATACTCAAGATGAACAGAAAGAGAAATGTGAAGGGAACAGGTAGAGAAGAGAGGAAAAAGAGAGAACGAGTAAGTGAGGGCTGATACTGTGATGTTTTAAAAGCAGTTAGAAAAGGGAAGAAACCCAAAGGACTGTACCCTGGGCTATAGCTGGGAGTAGCTGGGGCAGCAGAGGGAGGATGTCAAGTTGTGTCACTCCCCCTGGGGCTGATCCTTAGCCAAAACTATTAGCCAGAAGCCGAGGGGGTTGCCAGTCTGCTTGGGTGCCAGTTGGACATCCCTGTACTGCAGTCCCACGTCGCTGTTCTTGGCACTGGTCTCTCCAGTGGCCAAACAGATGCCTCCAGGCACACCTCCACAGTCTGGCTGACTTCCCTGCTCAAGAGAGAGATGCTGACCTACTGCTTCATCCGGCCTAGTGGAGGATGGATAATTATCCGACATGGTCCTGGTCCAGCTCTGTAAGATGATTCTTGGTGTCCTTGTAGATGTTTCTCTCACAACTAAAGAAAACCAAAATAAATCTTCTTTTCTCAGCATCAAGAAGGAGAAAGATGATTTAAAAAAAGAATTATATCCCAATGAGGTCACAATTTTATAGCGCATACCTACATTTCACAATGATATTTTAATTGTGCCAATTCACTGACATGATCCCAGCCCCAGCAGGAGGTTAGTTCCTGATTCAAGGAATAGGAAAAAGGAGTTCTAACATTCATTTTAATGTGAACCTTTACTCATTTTTAGTATCTGCACTGTTACACTAGCTTCACTTAATTATGGGAGAAGAAGCAGGTTTAGAATTCCCTGGAGGAACTTGCTCTTTTTTCTTCTCAGACTTACTCTCTTCATCTTCTCAACTGCTCCTCCCTTAGTCTTTTCATTTTCCTTGAGAGTGCTTATTCTTATCATTAGAAATGAGCACATCTTGGCAAGATTTTAGCTACTAAAAATGGTGTAAACTTATTACTCTGTTTAATTCTTTCCCCACGTCTTTTCCTCCATGGATTGGCTGTTAAACACAGCAGGTTTTCCACAGTATGATGAGTGGAGTACATGAACCCAAAGGTTATGCTTGCCTGTGCCCTAGGGATACAGCTTGGATGTGTAATATATGAAAGATGCATCAAGGTAAAGTCACAAGGTAGCCGCAGTGATATGCATATGTGTGTCCAGAGAAGGGCAACAAGGCTGGTGAAGGGGCTGGAGCATCTGGGTGAGCTGGGGTTGTTCAGCCTGGAGAAGAGGAGGCTCAGGGGAGACCTCATCACTCTCTACAACTCCCCTGAAAGGAGGTTGTAGCCAGGTAGGCCTCGGTCTCTTCTCCCAGGCAACCAGCAGTAGGACAAGAGGGCACAGTCATAAGCTGCACCAGGGGAGTTTTAGGTTGAAGATGAGGAAGAAGTTCTTCACAGAATGGGTGTTTGAGCGTTGGAATGGGCTGCCCGGGGAGGTAGTGGAGTCACCATCCCTGGAGGTGTTTAAGGAAAGATGGATGTGGCACAGTGCTATGGTCTAGTTGACAAGGTGGTGTTCAGTCATAGGTTGGACTCGATGATCTCAGAGGTCTTTTCCAACCTAATTTATTCTGTGATTCTGTGATTCTATGCTATATATCTGCTGCTTACATCCATGTTTTGTACTTGAAACCATTTTAACTTCTGCAAATTCAAAATCAGCATGAGATTGAAACATACCATGGTTCACTAAGCAAAAGTCACCTTGTTATACATGTAGGTTTTTGCTGTATGAAGCCTGTGTACATTGCAATTTCTATTCTGGCATTTTTTAATATTTGTAAAAATTAGTGTTGGCCTGAAACTAAATGAAGGTTTCAGTCTGAATGACTTCTGAGCGCATTTCAGCTCACTTACAGATCAAATATTTTAAAACTTTGTGCAACAAAGAGGAATGCATATTAATTTTAGACACCTGTTTTTTCCTTTTTACATGTGCCATTGAATTCCAAATTTCCCCTTCTACTTTCAGCCTTAAAAGGTAACCAAGAATGCACCTACATGCCTTTTGATCCCTTGAGAAAAAATTTGTGAGCTGAAGAACATTATTAAACTTTAAAAACATGTCTCTGTGCACAAAGAATGCTTCATTTCTATATAGATTTTTAATAGATGCTATTTGAAGCATACTGAAAACCTCTAAAGCTCTGCTTTAACCTGTGGTCTGTCCCAGGGTGTGTCTTTACACCAAGAGAAGTAACACTGTACACATGGAAAGCATCAACGAGGCTGAAGTTTTCATCTACGTAAATATCTTGCACCGCTTCAATTATTCCCATATACAAGAGAAAGCTGCATTTATAAAGAAGCAAAAAACCTTATTCCTGTAAGGAAAAAGAGTGCCTTTATTGATAATAGCTACATCTAAATTGCAATTATATAACTCTTTTACCTAAAAATCACCTCATGATCAAAATTGTTACGTAACAAGGACAAAATCTGTGTAGATTAAGGGCATGTAATAGTGGATTTTTTCCTTTGGTTGTCCAAGGAAAAATGTAATTTCAATTGTGCCAAAAAAAAAATGGCTCAATATTTTGGCTT